>NW_028262290.1:95299285-95599642 GCF_047370975.1 Nipponia nippon | reverse complement strand
ATTCTGTTTTGGATAGGGTCTCATAGTATCCCACAAATGCAAATAATAATGATACTAGTCCAACTATATGAGGTTATAAGTCAGAGGAAATAAATCTTCCCTGACCCATAAAACAGAAGGATTCCCCCTTCCAAAAGAGGGCAATAGCCCAGAAGTGGCTCTATCAGGGTGGAAGCTTATGTGTTAAGCAGTCAACAGCATCCCCCACTCAAGGGTCCCACTCTCCAAACCACGTGCCTCTGCCACCATCTCTTCATCCACACCAGAGCTGTTTCAGCCCTTCTTGCTGCACTGCTTGAGGAAGCTCCAGGGTTTCTACAGCAGCAGAGGTTCCACACCTTCCCGTGGGCTCCCCTTGGTGCTTGCCACTGCTCCAGGCAGCAGCTGTACGGTCTTTCAGGGTGCCAAGACCTGCCCTTCTCCTGTCTGAGTGTGGCCATCCCTTTTCTAAGGCGGGTTGGCAAAGCCCTCTGGGGCCAAGCAGCTGGGGAACGGACAATGGGCACCCTGTCTCAGGCATGCACGTGAAGTTAATAGATTTGCTCACCGCCATCTGTAACTAAAGAAATAGTTGATTCCCGACATAATTATAGAGCGAGTGCATGGCACCTTCTCCTCTGGTGGAGCACTAGAACCTACTTGCAGCATTATTAGTATCTGTGTATGGTTGTTTGCTGTCTGCTGGGGCAATCATCTTGCTTTAATTTAGGACACTAATGATATTATAAGATAGCTTGATGATGGTGTAATTTCTTTTGATGTTTGTTGCTACTGGATATATCAGCTGGTTTTGATACCATAAAACACAACATTTCATGTCCTCCTAGGGAGGGGAAAGAAGAAAGAGGGTGGTAGCAGGGAGGCAGGCAGAGGAGGAGGGGAGAGGAGAGGAGGAAAGGGAAGTCATTCAGTGATCACCCGGTCTGCTATTTGGAGTGAATGGTAATTTCTTAGTACAGCAAAGCTGGCAGCAGTGCTTTTGCTATCAGGGTTTTTACCGTGCTTCTCTGCTTATCTCTCAGCATGACCACTGAAATCTGTGAGATCACACTACGAGCTGTGGTATCCTGTCAGGTTTGAAATTATTTCCGACAGGCTACAAAAACAATTGGGCCCTCACTTTGGCTGCTTTTACACTAGTTGAAGTCTAATTTATAAGATAGATCATTCGCTTCACTGGTTCTGTCCTTGATACTTTTTAAGCTATGGCTGGTGTTGGTGACTTTTGTTTTGTGATTCTTGCATCTTCTGTGTTTTTTGTTTTTTATTTGGTTTTTTTGTTTTGTTTTGTTTTGTTTTTTCCAGCTCATATCCCTATTTGACAGGCACAACTTCTTTATCCAAATGCATTATTTCTATGCAAGTAGCTAGTTCATTGTTCATATCAGCTTTGACCTTCACAATACCTCACAGCCTGCCTGAGCTGAGATTTTTTTAATACTCTCTAGAAATGTCTTGAGTTAGATTTTAATAGTATTTTTTCTACCTTTGTGCATGAAATAAGAGAAAGCTTGTTTTCCCTTTAGACCACAGGGCAATGTACAATTAATGCTAGGGACAGTTAAAGCATTAGACAGTAGTCATTTAAAGCTACAGTATTGTGGAGCTCTGTTAGACCTTTCTTGTTTTAAGCCCAATCTTGGTTATGTAAAATTGGGTATTAAATTGAAATCATACTTCATTTCTAGAGAAATGCATAGTAAGGCTGGGCTTAAATAAACTAACTGCGGTACTCTGTTCTCACCAAAATGCCTTTGAAAATCTGACCTCTGACTGTGGAATGGGGCGTAAGAATTAGATATTCTTTGTGATCCTTCTATCTCTAGCGTAGAAGATGATGATGCTTTCAGTAAAATGCGATAAGTTAAAACTTGCACCCCATTCACGTCCCTTTGTGAATTGAAAATGGGTTGTATTCTTATGACTACTGAAATATACCTATACTTGAAAAATGTTCTCACTGCAGTGTGCAGTATTGTTGTCCTGGTAATATTATGAATACTTGGCATGTCAGATAGTTGAGGACTAACACCCATGTGGGTAAAACAACTTTGTTGAAATTAATACTCCATCTTCTTCATACCTTTACTCCTCTATTTTCTAAAAATCCAGGGGCCCATCCAAAATCTACTGGGTTGAATTCTTCGTACTTTACATCTTTCAGATATTATGCAGTCATGACATTATATTGGCTTCTGATCCTGCAGTACTGAACCCCAGATATAAATGAAACATCCCAGCACAATTCATGCAGCTCTTGGTATATGGAAAGCTCAGTGGAAAAAGCACCGTGGTCAAACTCAGAAGATGGAAGTTTCATCCCTTTTCCTATGTTTGCTTTGTGGTTTTCCAGAACATAGGAATCAGCTCCACAAAGTGCCTTGTTATGTTTGATGAATATCTGTTATAGTGTTATCTAGATTTTCTGTTTCCCCATCCATAAAACAAAGACTACATTACCTAGCATTTTAGTAAAGTGTACGGACGATTTTTTGATGAAAAGCTTCATGTAACATGTAGCTATTATTAAATACTGGCCAGATCACTGTGTACTTTGTAAAGTGCTCTTGGCCTGGCTCTAAAATCAATGAGAAGGCACAGGAGCTTGAATTCATTCTGTGCTAAAGAACTCTCCTATAACATGGCCATAGTTTTTAGTGCTCCATGGGAGGAAACCCAAAGCATAGAAGATGCATGAAGATGCATGATGTTATTTTTGCAAATATGATACAGATGTACCGTGCCGAGACCATTCCTCTCACTGGCAAAATTGTTCAGCATGAGAGATGTGAAATTTTTGTTTCCAGACTTCTTTGTCTATGATCTCTCTGACTGGTTCCAAGGTGACAGACGACTGGGTGGCAGAATGTGTGATGGATAGCTTGATTATTTTAACAATTAAATATGTAATGAAGAGCTGGAAAGGTTCCATGTAAGTCTCATTTTCGTCCTGGTTAAATATGGTGTGCATAATTAATTTTCAAATATGAAAGGGCTCCAGCAAGAAAAGAAATGAAAGAAAGTTGAAGAGATAGTGAATATTTTATTAAACGTCACTCATTCAAAACTCATTAATATACATAGTCCAGGAGTAATCATCTCCTATAAAGTTAAATGCAGTAATGCTTATTTTCTTGGCAGATTATCTGGTTTATTGTTGAACATAATAGTTTAATATCATCTACAGACCAAACCCAAGCTTCTCTGCCTCTCAGAGAGGCCATCAGAAGGTAAAAAGTCATGGCTTTCTGTGTGGAGGTCAAAAGTAGCACAAATTTGAAAGAAAGGAGACTTTGTTCTCCAGGTCAATACAGAAGGTCAGTAAAGCCGTATTAGTCACTTCTCCTCAGCCACAAGGGATTAATCTTGTCTACTGAGAGCCACCTCAGAGTTCTGACCTAACAAAAAGAACTTCTTCAGCACTCAGTGGAGTGAAACAGACACCTTTGGGGAGATTTTGTCCTGCCTGTGTTAGTCATGCATCTTGTGTGCAGACCAGTAAACCTTCTTCTCCCTCTCTGCCTACTGGCAACCAAGGATCAGTGAATAGCCTCATGTCCCCATGCAGGCAAGATAGTTGTATGCAGCTGAAGTTTGGGGACACAAATCCCAGCGTTGGCCTTTTCCTATTTAAGAACACCATTTCCTGCGCTCATTCTTCAGCTGGATGCATCTGGAGTCACTGATTTCCTCATCTGCTTTCTGAGACCATGGTTCACACAGCAACTGGTTAGAGGAGAGGGAAATGGCACAATGCTCTAGTCATTTAGTAAGGAAGCCCAGTTGTTTAATCTTCTCTCCTCCCGTAGTTAATAATATTCTAATATGTTTTGGACTTAACAGAGCTGATGAAAACTTGGACACTTATCTTGAAGGAAATTCCATTACTTCCAAATTTATGCGTTCTAAATTACAATATTAAAAATGCGTCTTCATGCTATTCTTTTTTTTCCTGTTTTTTTCTTTTCTTTTTTTTTTTTTACAAAATTGTCAAAGAGTTTTTAATAATAATCAACTAAATATTTCATTTCAATTTGTTGAACCAAATCTACATATTCCTTTTTGGCCCTATTCAATACTCATCTGAGCTGTTTGAATGCCACAGATGAACGTGTTGTGGTCCTTGTCTTTTCCCGAAGGAATCGGGCTACTTTGTCAGACCAAATCCCCCAGATATTTAGATTCAAATATGAGCTAATAGGAACTATATCTCTCCACATCATAAGATTAGGACTTCTAAAAATTGTTTTCCTTTCAAAAAATTAGCAGGAAAATCCTGGCTAGTTCTATAACTTTATTTGTGAGCAATATGATTCATAGGTAGAGAATGCTTTGAAGACGTAGAGTGTTATGTAAATGCAAAGAAATAATTATTATATTTAGAATATTATTAACTATTGGGAGGAGAGAAGATTAAACAACTGGGCTTCCTTACTAAATCCATTCAAATGAACTAAGGTTAAGGACATTTATTAAATGCAGTGCCATTCCACTGCAAAAGAAACATCCTTGCTCCTGCATGCAGCTTTCTGATCTTAGCGCACATCCTTACTCTTTCAGCATGAATCAGATATGAGCAAGAAGCCTACCATAAGGAGAAAAAATGAGTGTAGTAGCAGAGGCACTATTGTATTCTTGCTGCCAAGAAAAGACTGCTTTTATTCTCGATTACCCAATCGTGGCTGGCCACCAACTTTCTAGATATGTAATCCAAAAGGTTTTGAGCTTCTCAGTGCAGCTGAAAGCAACATCCTGGTCCATCTGAAAAGTTAAAGTAAAACTCTGCATGTTGAATTTTCCCTGTGTTATTTCTTCTCATCTGACACTATGGACATCAATGTCAGTTTTTCAGGAATTCCTTTCTTCTTTGCTTTTCTGAATATTAGATCTTTCAAGAGGCACCACTGGTTGCTATGATTATTATTTACTAATTTTATTTACTGTAGTATCTAGAAGCTCTAACCAAGCTCAGAACGCCACTGTGCTATGTGCTGGTCAGCCTTTATTTAGCATTTCCCCAAAGCCCAGATTAATTGAGAATTATCTTCCAGATTGCAAGAAAACTGATCTTTATTACCTTGCTAAAATAAGGTTTCAATTTCAAGTAAGGGGAAGCAGTAATATCTCATTCCTTTGTAAGCACTGTCAGCCTACCTATTATGGACTCCCTAACTTCAGCTGTTAACCACAGCTATACAAAGTTCCTGGTTGGAATAGCGTTTTCTTCTGCATCTCTGGACACAGCTGCCAGAAGAAGGCAACTCCACCAAAAAGGGTGTGCTGGAAAATACTTCACTGGCTCCTGCTAGGCCCAGTTTACCCCCAAAGTGCGCTGCTGTAGAAGACAGAAAGTGGAAGGGTGAAGAAGGCAGCCTAAAAAGCTATTCCATTTTGTGTAGACAACTGTGACTGCATGAAATATGGCCCCTGTGGTAGTCAATGGCAGCCTCAACATTGACTTCAATGGGCTATGATTTCGCCACAGATGCTTATTGTGTCATATAGCCCAGATGCTCATTGTCTGTGGCTGATGGACAGAGATCCAGGCTGGGTGTGGTGGGCCCAAAGGAGACAGAACTGGAACACAGTGTGTCCGACGGCTGGCATGGCCTTATAGCTTTTTCTTTACTAAGTGTGCTTTTAGTTTACGACAATCTGTGGCTCCACGCATCACGACAGTAACTGCATCCAGGAAAGCAAACTTAGGTTTGGGGTTCTTTTGAAGCTATGTTATTTGTGTGATAATTTAGATGGGTAGTTTCTCTGGCATTTGTGTGACTGGTTAAGCTTCCATTTTGTTTCTTCTCTGTCCTTACCAGCCGCCTTCTGCGCCTACTGTAGTCAATGGTGAGGCTTGTGTTGACTTCACAGACTGCACAGGCAATCTCCCATCTTCTAGATGAGCAACATATGTTAGAAATTTTGGTTCATTTCAGTCAAACTGTGTTATACAACAAATATTTGGTAGTGCCGGTATTCCTGCTAAGGCATCTGGGTTATCATTTTGTATCCTCATATATTACTGAATCAGATCTAATGATCAAAGCATTTGTTGATCCTCCACATATTTATCTAGCATTTCTGATGTGCCTCTCTATAAAAGATATTCTCTCATTTTTGGCATACAGTAAATTTTATCTAAAGTTATGGTTTTAGTATTTGGTACATTGGTCTTCTATGAAGCAAACAAATCTTCAAATGAATTATTTGTTGTCATTTACCTTTGATTTACTGTTTCTTCAGTTCATAAAAGTCTTCTGTTCTTTAGAATATCTTAACATGTTAAACTCCCCAGAGTCAATTGACCACAAACACTTACTTATCTACTTTCCCAAACGGGAATGAATTTATATACAGGTTTGCTGCTTCTTTAAATTCAGGCCTAATAAACCTAATAACCTGGTCTTCCCTTTTCCGTCTTTGCCTCTCATGCAACTCCCTCTATTTCTAGTATTACATAACACCTAGGATCATCTTGTCTATATCCGAAAGGATGACCCTTTGCAATATGATAATAATTTCTCCCTCTGAAGATCAGTGTTTTTTCTCAAACATTTAAGCTGATTTAAAAGACCTCTCTAGCTCAATTTACAATGAGGATCCCGTACACTATTATGAGCAGAACATATGATACGTTAAATTAATTAGGGATAGAGAATAAAAAGCCTTCGAGGACTTTGTGCGAATTGTAGGATAAGAAGATCCTATAATTATGTGCATTATAAAGTATATACTATCTACAGACTTTAGAAGTTACTTATCCACAGTTTGGTTTTTTTTAAAAAACACGATACTTGAATAAAAATTTCAGTGACACCAGTGATCTCCAAGGAGCAGCTTTGAACAGTTGCATTCAGTTTCCCGATATTTGTTATGTGACAGTGGCATCCATAATGAGAATTATCAGCTTACTCTTTCAATAATATTTTGTTAGTTGTCAGCATAGCAGATTCTATTGGGAAGTCAGGCTAGGTTCTTTTTGCTTGAAATAGTCTCTGTATCTTTAATGATTGCCCTGCTCTAAAACCTGTGTAACTTTACTCAGATAATGCCACTTGTTATAAGCAGGTCTGCCTTGGGCTTTTGACATAGTTGCTGAATTGCAGTGGAGGTATAACTGGAAGATAATGAATGTGTAGAATTTCTCTAGAAATAAAAATCAGTAAATGATTCTGTTGACTGGGAGTAGTCACCAAATCCAGCTTGCTCTCCTAGAGCTATGTGGACTTTGTTGTAAAAATAATCTTAATGTTGCCAGTAGATAAAACAGTCTGTAAAAGGAGCTAATTTCTCAAGCAAGACAGTGCCATTTTTTAAGCAGTACCATGTGCAGCCATATCAGCAAGAGACTGTGCAGCCACTGGCTGTTGATAAGATGGAGATCAGTGACTCCCTGAGTCAAGGTGATAAAGTGCCAAAGGCCCAGCAGCAGGGACAGAAGGCCTAAACATCAGATCAGTTTTTGTGTCTTTCAATAGCAAAATAATTTCAATATTTAACTTCCTTTTCTGCCAGAGCCTTCGAGGTCCACAGAGGGTAAGAAGTCACTCAAGTTGTCGTCTTCGTCAGTTTTAAATCATTCCAAGAGATGCAAATCGCTTCCTAACAGGGACCCCTCCTGAGCTTTGTTTGCATTTTGCAGAATAATAATAAGGGATTTTTAAAGCTTTCTACTTGGCAAGGGGGCTAACATCTTCTGTTCTCTTGTCAAGTGACTTTTGAAAGAATATGCGGTACCTTAGGAACATTAAAATGAAAGAGATAATCACTTATTCTGCAGGGATTTTGAAACCAAGATATTGCAGATTAAAAAGAGCTTCTTGAAGAAATTTGCTGATGTGAGACTATTATGAAACATCATTTTTACAGACCTTGGCTCATGTCAGGAACAGTTTCTTTACAATTATTGATCCATTACAACAATGCTTCTGGTTTGTTTGGTGGTTTGGTTTCATTATTTTTAAAATATTCAGATTGTGCGCAGTCCTGACTGGATGCTCTTTTAGGATTCAGTTGGCATTTTTGACTAAATATGCATTTTAGGACTGTGCCAGATAACAAAATTTGTGCCAAGGAAAGAAGTATACCTAGCGGTATACTGAATGATGTATTTGCTCTAGACTGCATTTAAATAACTATGTGTTTAATCACAATGACAAAATCCCAACTGTGTACTGCTTACATTTCTTCTTAACTGAAACTGGCAGTGGAGGGATAGGATACAATTAGCAAGAGTTTCCTTGTCTGATGGAATAACATAAAAATTCCAATAAAGAGTTTATTTTCCAGCAGCATTTATACTAATCATAATAGGCCTCTTCCAACTGCCTCCCAAAGACAAGATGGTTTGCCAAGCAGATGGTGGAGAAAAGCTAGGCTGGCCAAAAAACAACAAATTCTATTTAATGACAAATTTTGAGGTTTCAAGATCTGTTTTCATTCTAATGCAGAATGAACAAAAACCTTCAGGAATTTTTCACACCCACGCACCCACCCACCCACACAAGCAATGACTCCACAGTAGTGTCTACCTTGGCAATTAGGACTCTCACCTGAGATGTCAGAAATAAAAGAAGTATGGAGTGTTAAAGAAAAAAGGGGAAAATAGTGCAAAAGTACCACAAAGCAGCAGACAGTAGTGTCCCTCCCTAGCCTATCCATCACTCTGGGATTGGGTAGTATGTGATGACTTCTGCAAGCGTTCTGGTCTTTTACTGTCCTTATGAGCCTGAGGGTTAGTTTTCAATAACTTTGTCCAGAATTCAGTCTGTATAGATTCTAAGATCTAAGTAAAGACATTAGGCTTCAGGATCTGGGTCTGTGAGGGTATTTTATAGATATTTCAATTAAATTTTTAAATAGAAAATACCAATTTAATCTGCAGGGCTTGAGGACACATCTTGGTGGCACCTTAGAGCATGTTTTGTGATCTGCAGACTCATTGTAATCAGCAAGTCATATTTTCAAACAGTCCTGATGATGAGCCTCCTTGGAGATTCAAACACAATTCTGAGAGTTGCTGTGAATTTATGAACTATTGACTTAAAAATTTAAGTGCTACTAAATATTTGTGCTTTCTTAACACCGGGTAAGAAAAGAATTTTCAACATAATCTTAGAAAAATGCATCCTTTAACTAGAAAAAAAGTTTTCTTCCTTCTTCCATCGCCTTATCAATTATTTCTATAATAGGTTGTAAGTACTTTGGCATAGGGGTGGTTTTTCCTCTAATCTCTATAAAATGCTCAGCAGAACAAGGCTCTAATCCTCATTAGAGCCTGTTGTGGTTTAACCCCAGCCAGCAACTATGAACCACACAGCCGCTCACTCACTCCCCCCCAGTGGGGTGGGGGAGAGAATTGGAAGGGTGAAAGTCAGAGAACTCCTGGGTTGAGATAAGAACAGTTTAATAATTGAAGTAAAATAAAATAGAATGATAGTAGTAGTAGTAGTAATAATAATATAATACAATAATAATGTACAAAGCAAGTGATACACGACACAATTGCTCACCACCCCCTGACTGATGCCCAGCCTGTTCCCGAGCAGCAATCCCTTCCCCCCCAGCCAACTCGCCCCAGTTATATACTGAGCATGATGTCATACGGTGTGGAATAGCCCTGTGGCCAGTCTGGATCAGCCCCCCTGGCTGTGCCTCCTCCCAGCTTCTTGTGCGCCACGCAGAGCATGGGAAGCTGAAAAGTCCTTGACTGGTGTAAGCACTACTTAGCAACAACTAAAACAGTGTGTTATCAACATTATTCTCCTACTAAATCCAAAACACAGCACTATACCAGCTACTAAGAAGAAAATTAACTCTATCCCAGCTGAAACCAGGACAGAGCCTAATGCCAAAACTGACACCAACTCTGTGCATATAGATTTCTTGCATGAATGAAGATTGCCAGGTGAACATCCTGATCCCCCAGTGAGCTGTATGTGTGTATGTATATAAAAAACCATAGATATATGATTAAATGTGTACCTATTTGCATCTGCATGCAAGTTGGACGTTTTCTGTATGTATTTGGAGAAACAGTTAAGATATGCAAAAAGAAATGTAGGTACATGCATTTGTCTCTGGTGGGGAAACATGCTGAGAATTTACAGAGGGAAAGGCAGGCACTTGGGTATCTTGCCTAGCTTTGAAGAAGAGAGAAGAGTTTCAAAATAATCCATTGGCTCTGGGAGACTCAAAGGCCTGCTGCAAGTCACAGGAAGAAAGAGGATTTTAGAACATGTCTATCTTCATCCAGTCAAAAGGCTCCTTCTGGCTACCTCTAATGCAGACATAGCTGACTCTGGAGGAGGGTATCTTTCCATCTCACTTGGGACACCAACTATAAAATACAGTTTGCCTGCACCCCACTGCTGCCCCATAAACTGGGAGAGCAGAAGAGTGGGGGAAGGTGAAGGAGAGAGCTTTGGCTGAGCAGAATCAAGGGGGCAAAAAACTAATTGAATGAAGTAGCTGACCAGCTGTCTTCACAGCATCTCAGCTTCTGATGGCCCTGGTAGAGTTAGGATGCTGCAGCACTCTACAAAACACTCCCTCATCTCAGTTTTAAAAGGCTTCATTGCACCTTATCACATCAAAGCAAAGCATCTGCATGTTTCAGTTGTGGGGCATCATGTGTCTGGCTCCCCTCTGGCTCTTGCTAATCCCCTGGATTATCACAGCTCTCTAAAGCAGCTCTTAAAAACCCTGTGAAAACAGGACTCCAAGTGGGTGTGTGAGAAGAGGGGACTGAAGCAATAAGGCTGCCTGCACCTATGGAATTCATATAATCATGGCCTATGTTACCTAAAAAAGGTGTTGAAAAGTCTGCTTTTGCACCAGCTGATCCCTGACAATACTGGCTCTCAATGAGACGAAACAAGATTGAGTCTGGTTCGTTTATTTGCTGTGGCACATCCAAACGGCCACTACGAGTTACAGCTCATGCTGAGCACACCCATGCATTGCTCCTGAATGATCTTCCATCATTGAGTTTTTTCGCTTTCTTTTCTGAAGTCATTGTCCGTGAGTCAGGGAGTTCTGCAAGGTGATGCACCAGAGGGCTGCTGCAGTTCGTGCAGGGTGGGCTTGGGACAGGCTGCCGAAAGGGGAGGAGAACCAGGAAGCCTTTGCGATGGAGGTGGCATCTGACTCTTCTTTATTGTGGCTGGCTGTCCCTTCAGATCTGTAGGGAGGAGACAGTCTCATAGGGCTGCTATCCCAGCAGCTCAGGTGTGAAAAACAGAGGGCTCAAGCCTGTACTGTCAGTTCAGCACCTTTCATAAGCCTCAAATCCACCTCAGAGGAAAGGAGCCAAATAATGAACACAGAAGGCAAAGGTTTCAATATGCAAAGCAGACAAGAAGTTTATGCAGACAGCATGGCTCGTCCCCTGTCTTAGCTCTGTTGGCTGCTCCTTCCCAGAGCAAAATATAATAATCCCCATGAAAGTCATGGTATTGAGAACTAAATGATAGTAAAACCTAAAATCTTCAGTAGTTCATAAGATTTTTTTTTTCCTTTTCTCATTCAAAAATAAAAAAGATTATGCATGTCTGACATTGACATAAAGTCTGGAGAACTGACCCGTAAAGTAATTAGAAAAGGAATTCACCCTCTTCTCTGCCCCCCTCCTCAACCTTTCCCATCTCAAAGCCAGATCAGATGAAAGGCGAGCTCTGTTTACTTCCTGATCTGTCTAATTTCAGTAACAAGGACCATCCTGACTTCATCTTCCTGCAGCTGCTAGAAGTGAAACTCAAGAGGCTGCCCCAGGCACTGCAGCACCTTCTCAGAACTGCTTGACCTTAATGGATTAGCTTCTCCCTGAGCAGGTGGCAACTTAACAAGAGGAGACAAACTTTTTACACTTAGGAGACCTCTGGTGAATGGCATCAAATATCAGAAGGTTGAAACAGAGCAAAGAGACTTATGATGCCTTCCCACCTTAACCCTGTGCCACCTTAACCCCCTTGCTATGCAAATAAGTTACAGCTTTCCAGTTAGGACCCTAAGTCCATTTATTAAGGAATCAAAGTAAAAATGGCCTTATATTCTTAACATGTCGTACCCTCACAAATCCTATTGAGTTAAAGGAGAGCAATTGGTGCTTTGATTTCAGTCTGCTTATGTCTGAGTGTCTGAATAGAGTGTTAGGAGTATTACTTTAGGCTCTTCATTTTGCAAGTTTGTGCCACAGTAAATACATCACAGTAAAAGCAATAATAATCTATTTTTGCTTATGAAGATGTAATTCTACCAAATAATTCACAGTTTAAACTGGCAGTGCCAAATGCATTGTACTGTATGCTTTCAGTAGGTAGAACAGTAGAACAAATTGCTGGCTTATTAAAAAAAAAAAAAAGGTATTATTGTTTGTTGATTCCTCCTACACACATCAGCCCTAGCAACAGACCAGGCTCTACTTTGTTCTAGTGTGTTTTCCACTGTCTACTATGATCTGTTTGTTTAAGGATTTATCATAATAATTACAAGTCACAACTGTCAAACAGATGTCCAAGATCTGATAGCCAGGTGTCAGATACCATATCAAAACCTAAAGATAGAGATACCTCTACTTAGGCTTCTTTACGCTAGGTCTGCATTTCCAGAGGAGCTCAGCACCTGCAGCTCCCACCATGATGACTTATGAGATCAGATTGTGTATGTTTTGAAACAGAACAGTGCTGCGTATTACTAGATTTTCCAATCAGCAGCTAAGAAATGTGAGATTGGTTTTTACCACGATATGAAGGAACATTTCAAGGAGACAGGCAAGACAGTAAAAAAAGAGCAAGTAAAATGCAGTGATAAAATGTTTTATTTGTTTTAAGTAAACCTGCTGCCTTCTGAATAGTTTGTTCTTGTCAACAATCTGTAGGAATATTATGTAAATATGCATATACATGTGTTCGTGTATTTATTTTTCTATATGCATTTGTGTATAGTGTTACATATATGTACATGTCTGTATGTATGTGTGTGTGCATATATGTAATTCACATACAGTGCTACCAAAGATTTATTTACCAGGTATTTATTTCTGGGCTCCAGTAGTTTATGTATCTCTTTATCAGTGAAATATGTGTTGTGTATTTTAAAGTTGTCATGTCAAATGATTTCAGTGAAAAGTACTGACATACTGCTACCCTGTATTCACTTAAAACCTGCAGTCATTCAAGATCAAGGACGTTATCCCTGTAAAAAAATAATGTCCTGAGAAGCGTTGCTTCCAGGAACACATTCATGTGTTCGTCCAGTGACATCCAACTTTTCTGCACGTCTGGCTCTATATTGTCCTGTCCTTAAAGAGTTGTGTAGCCATATACCATTCATGAATATTAAAAGCACCATTATACTTTCCACCCCAGTGTAGTTCATCTGTCTTTCCAGATAAGTATGTCAGCTATTTTAACTGAAACTGTCTCCCTGACTAGTACCTCATGTACTCATATAGTATTTGCATGGCTTTCTGAATACATCAAAATTGTAAAGCTGCATGTCCTACATGCACATTTCTGAAGTTTTTTAGTAAGGGTGAATTCCCCAGGGCCTGCGCAAAATATGAGTAGAAGCAACTGGCAGAAAGAAAGATCAGCAAAGATGAGATCAGTGGATTTCTCCCCCAGTTTGGTGGGGGCCCCTTGGTCAGCACTTGCTGATACTATGGCCGTGCTAGTTTTGTGGGCAGCGATGCATAGCTTTGCAGGTATGTCCATATCAGAAAACCTCCCATTCTCTAGTGGAAGAAAACTACTGTAGAGCTTAGCAATAGAGGCTAGTGGGTTTCAGCAAATGGCTTGTTTTCCCTCTCTGCAGGGTGGAACTACGCTTTAGGGCTCCATGCCCTCAGAGACTAGCTTTGTGGACAACCCAATTGGTGCATCTCCTGCTCAATGTACTCTGGTTCTTTTTCAGTGATAGTAAAGCTACTACATAGCACAGAGTATCACAGATACTGCATGTTGGGAGGGAGGGTAACAAAGAAAAAAACAATTCCCCACATACACTCAAACAGCAAGCAACATGTTTTCTCTTTCAAAAGAAAGAGAAATTCAAAATATCTCTTTCTCTGAGTCCAGCCAAATTTGCAACCAAGCAGTGGTTTCCTATAAAATGGGCAAGTTCCAAAACGATGAGCAGTGTAACAAAGACCAAGGCTGTTTTGTCTTGAGTCACCCTGAAGAGTAACCAAAAATAATCCATTGAAATTATCCTGCAATAAAATACTATTTTAGGAAAGTAAGGAAATAGACATAATATATATGCAATTCCAGAATAATTTTACCCATAAATTTCCTCTGCACCTGTGAAACTGGAGAAATCTCAGTTATGCCAGACTAAGAAGCAACGTTAAGAGTTTAACTTCTAATCAGTCAGTTTGCTTCTATCCTCCAACATGTAAAATCAGGCAAATTCTCATGCCTTGAGAATTTTCAAGGGCTAATCCCCAAGATGTATATGATGTGAATCAGTAATTTATTTTTATTAATTTTAAACATCCAGCGATTGGAAAGAGGGAGAGATTACATGAGTGTAGTAAAGGGAGCAGCATTCAATCTAATACGCAGCACATATCTTTCGACTGTATCAGAAGTCTCATTTATGTTCTAGCAAGATGGATTTAGGGAAATCCTGGAAATTTTTGACACTCTCTTAGGTTTCAGGGTCTATAAACTAATTAATGAATGGCATCATCGCTACAATACAATAGGTAGATTTTTTATTTGTGGCAGATATAATAATGATAGTTTCTTTCATTAACTTTTCGTAATAATCTTTATTTAATAATTAATACAAGTATAATTTAATACAGTACAAATTAAAAGTATTCTTCATTTCTCTGTAATGTTTCAGAAAGCCCTGTCAGAGGACAAATGATAGTAATTGCTTACAAAATACATACATTAGTCAGATTATACGTAGACATTTGCTTATTTGCTTTGCAATACCTAAGGGCCTGTTTACAACAGTTTACTATTCTGAATAGCAAACTTTTGATTTGCCAAAAGAAACCAGTCAGATTTAGCCTGTATCCTTGCATATTATAGCTTAAAACATGTGCAATTATTTTTATTTGAACACTGAACTTCATGCTAACCGTTGGTTAGATTTTACCCAGCAATCTTTCAACAGTCACCATTTAAATTATGGTATCAGTCTTATGGAATAAAATAATATCTCAGTCTTCCATAGTTAGATAAACAGTAGGGCTTTTCCCATGAAGACTTACACAGACAATTCCCACCAGCAGAAGCTCCATCAACTAACACATCACTTTATTAAGTGTAGCGGGTGTATTCCCTGAGTACCATAGTATTACATTGACACATCAGAGTCTTGTGGAATTTACATTAGCACTGTAGATAATTCATTCTTCTGCCATGAGACTGCTACATCTTTCAGAGGTCATCCCTGGGCCAAAATGAAGCTTCCACCTTCAACCAAAGGCTTCAGTTAAGCCAAAAGCCTGTGACAATAAACAGTAAAGCTGTTCTAACATGATCAGTTAAGAAGGCCTATATACTTTTCCTTAAACTGTGGTTTGGTACTTAGCTGATCTTCCAAAATCATCATGTAATAGCAGTTATGCTTTCCTAGTGGTTTATGATTTTGATAGAAGAAGGATAGAAACATTTCATATGGCCAAATCTTAGCATAAAGAAAATTAAACATTGTTGTCCATTCATTCGAGAAGTTAAAAGGGAAAATACTACTACTTTTGGAGTCTTAATTTAAAATTCTCATTGTTCTGTCTTATAACGTAGTCTCAAGAATATGGTGTATGACTACATATATAATATTAGGATGGGTCTTCCACTGCAAGTGAGTACTTGCTGTCTTTAAAACTGCTAATTATTAGGGTGCGTGTATACCGGAATATTTGTTTTTCCACGTAACCATTGGAGACCATGGCATTTTCAGTTCAGGTGCTTCCTACCCACAGATAGTATCTTAGTTTTGGCTGGCTTTTCAGTTAAAAAACAGGAAAGGAGTGGCAAAGAACACTGAATTTTTAATAAAACAATAACAGCTTTTCATCTTCCTTACTCGACAGTTGCAAAAGACTGAAACATCAAAGAAATATAGGAAAAAGATGAAGAATGTCTAGCAGAAAAAAAAAAATTCTTTTAACTGTCTCCTTAACAGGTATTCTGTTTTCCAGCTTCAGACCCAAATCTGCAAGTGGTCACTGAGATGCAGATTTGGTACGAGAATAGAGGACCTTCTGCTATAAGACCATTTATCAATGGGTGTAAACTTCTCAGGCCCTTTGGATTTCAGCCCACAGGTCTTCCACAGTTCTTACATTTTTGTAACTCTTGCTGTTTGGAGCAAAGGAGAAAATTTCAGAAAAGACTGAAGCCCATTATAAAGACATATCAATTCTGAAATGGAAAAGAGATTGGTTATTATGGGGGATTTTTTTTCAGGACACTTGACTGCATTGTGTAAACTTCAAATGCTGCAAAACCAGCTGCTAAAATAAGTGTCTGTGAGGAAAAGGCCTGACTCAGGGAAAAAATCAGAGAGCCGGTAAAAGCTTTGTGAAAGAAACCTCTTTCCTCACCTTGGGAAAGATGCTTATTGTGACATGAGCTGGTGTTTGCAGCTCCTGCGTGTTACACCATATTGGCACACCTGTCCTGTTGGAAAAAAAAAAAAAAGCCATTTACATGATGTTGCTAAGGAACTTGGACCCAGGCCTAATGAAGTTAGAAAATACCTCTTTTGACTACTATGGATGCAATTGCAAGGCCTCTATGCCCTATGGATCAAGATGATCAAAGTTGTGGATGCAATTCTGTGAGCTTAAAAAACAAAACGTTATTCCCGAAATTTTTAATCCTAGAGATCTTTGCTTGTGTCAGCAAGAAGCTGAGTATTTTTATAAGGGACTAGCTCTTCAGATGTTGCAAAAGACACCTAGTTGAATTTCAGAACTAGAGATTTTACAAAACTTGATTATTTGATATTTCTCCAAAGTAAACACAAACATTAAAGGACTTGTCATTGCTGTGTGCTGTGACCTTAAAATACTACATCTAAAAATACTGTCTTCTATAAACCTTAGGATATTTTTGGTTGCTTGATATGTTTACAGAGGTATGATACTCACTTGTGGGTTTTTTTCTTTTTTACTTTATTCTGCTGTTTCTGGAAAACATTCAAATAACTTTATGACTGTCTACCTCCCAAAATTCCCTCCAAATTTTCAGTTGGCTGTAATATGCTGCTTTACTTCCTATCGTAAATTACCATATAATGGCATGCCATGCTCTGTTGAACAGCTGCTGAACTTGTCTCTGTCTACTGCTAGAAGACGTCAGGCTTCTGTACTAGATCTGTCCTGCAGGGTGCTGATCACACCCTCACATGAAGACATCGGGATCAGCTTTCTCACTGCCAAAGCTTCAGCCGGGAAATTTATGCTGCCTAAAGATCTGGTTTTATTTATCGCATCTAGCATTTTATTTGGAAAGCTTTTGGGGAAAAAAAATCATATCATCTGTCACCATGCCAATGGACTCAAACACGTTCAAGACTTTTTCCCCCTCTGTTTAAAAACATTTCTCTTTTGATTTACATTCAATTTGTCTAAGGCTTCTGAGCACACAGTGAAACTTCTTTTAAAGAGATTTTGCTTGCCTTGGGTTTCTCAAACTCCCCACTCCATCTCTGACTCATTCCATGTGGGAGTATTTGCAAAATTCTTTGGCTTACCCAGTCTTTGATTGACATCACCATTGTTTCCTTGCTATTTTTATCCACCTTGCCAGGGCTAGTAAGTACAGTGCAGCATGTCGATTCTGAGTCAATTTTTCATCAATGTTATGCAGCTTGAAGGTTTTAGTGATGTCTTTAAAGCTGCTTAGTTGATCTTTATGTGGAAGCTTAAATAAATACTCTTTTTGTTAGGACTGGTAAATCTGAAAGATTTCTGTTCCTCATTCTTTGCCACCTCACCAGCAGCAAGGTGCTTTGCAGAATTTCAGCCAGTGCCTACATGTCATTTATACTTATTTATGTATTGGTATTCCCACGATTCATCACAGAAGAGGGAGGGTGGCAGGGAATTTGTAAGAAAAGAAAAGGATGAAATAAAAAAACTGTACCTTGCCACAGCTTTCATGTATAACCTTCAGCAAATCACTCAGTCTTTCCATCCCTGCAGTCCATGTCTGTAGCTGGAGATTCAGCACTCATTTCTCTCTGACTTGCAGAGCTCAGTTCATGCCTGATGTAGAGGTGGAACAAGAGCAAAGTTCAAACAAATCCTGAGGGAGAACCTGAAAAGTGGGGTTAACCTCTATTCTGTTGCTGTCATCAAAAAGGGACCTGTAAATATATAGGTTACTATTATGTTTAATTAACTCTTGAAGGCTCCAGGCACTATGGCCCAAATCCAGCTTCCACCTCTGCAGGCTTTGAAGTGCTGGAGGAAGCGTGTCCTATGGTAGTGTAATCAATTTATTCTCACAAGGTGAGAGGACTTTAATGAAGGAAAGGATGATCAATGGATGTTTGCCAGCATGCTTGGCTTTGCTTCACAAATGTTCTCATTGCTGGCATTAAACCAAGCCAAAGGATCCACTTATCCACCCAAATGCTCCTTACTCGTGGTAGGAGGTAGAAGAAGATGGTAGAATGAGCAGCAAAGATCACATTTCCTCAGTTTTTTATCCCACCAAGTTACCTCCCTTTTTGTTGTGACACTGAATTCTCTTTGTTGTCTATTCTACCTCCAAACCTACTTGCACTCTGGTTCTCGTACAGCCTTGCAAGTAGTTGCAGGATTTTGCTCAAAGAATAGAGCTACTATCAGAGCCCGTGGGATCCAATGCATGGACTAGTCTAAAATGGCTCAGCAACCACTTGCTGAAATTTCTGCTTGGACAGCTGGTCGGTGTGGTCAGATAGCCTCAATCAGCTGCTGATTGCTACTTCAGCTCTGTTCCCTGCTCATATATGGAGGACTTCCTATTAGACAGTTTTATGTTCTTGGCACAAGAACGAAATGCTGGAGCAAATCTGTTCCAACTGATCATACTACACTTAACAACATCCGCTCCTTGATTACTGAGGAAATTATTAGAAGAAGAAAGTGTGTAGATCTTTCATCATGCCTGCCTTAACTTAAGGGAGGTCAGGAATGGTAAGGGGAGGAGAGGTTTGAGCAGTCATTTACCTTTCTTAAAAGCTCTTATTCCACTATTTTCTCTATCATCTCACTTGTTGTCTGCTACCTAATTACTTCCATATCAAGTTCTTTAAGTCAGCATGCAACCTCTCGCAGGCTTTTAAAACTTTGTACAAGTCTGCATCTGGAAGCTGCAGTTGTGAGACCTTGTTTTCTCCTTTGACAAACATGGAGTATGTCACTTTCAAAAACAGATGCATTACTGCTAAGACTTTCATCCACACATGATGTGTTCTACTTTTGTCCCCCTGATGTTAATAAAACTGCACAGCATGCTCAGGTTCACTACAAACACGAGTCTCTTCTGAAGCTGGTCCCTAATGTGCTTGTTTCTGATGCTCAGTAAAACATTTGAAACTACAATAACTGGAAAGGGTTTAGGTAATTTCAGGTACTTATTATTGTGACTTTGGCATTTGTAATGTATGAGGTGGGAATCAGGTTAAAAAATATTGTTCGATATGGAATGAAGAAACCCCTCAACAAAAGCAGTGAAAATGCCTTACTCATCCCTGCAACACAACATGATGTTTCTGTTCTTTGGAGCAGATTTCTGAAGTGGAGAAATACAAGCTTCAGTTACTATATTTTAACTCATACAGAAGAATGAATTAGTTAGAAAAATGTATGGACAGTGGGAGTTTCTGTTACTGTGTAAATTAGAATGGCTCTTAAACTGCACATAAGAGGAAGACGATCTCTTTGACGAGGTCTCAGTCAGTCTCTTATGTGGTGTTGAATTTAGACATCCTAATAGTGACAGAAGCAAATATGGAAACAGTTATAATCAGTGCCCACTTCTAATAGAGTTAATATGTCAGATAACAGCATTTACTGGGCCAAATAAATAGGGCTTAGAATCATATTTTTAAATATATTTCTCTTAAGCTTTCAGTGCCTTTGACTTCAACTTGGCTATGTAGGCAAAGGCTCTGTTTCCTGAGGGCTTTTTAAAGGTATCAGAGCCTAATCTTGTATGGGCAGTTTTGTGCTCAGTGTTCAATTCGGGCAACATCGGGAAAGGAGGTTAAAACAATCTTTATACATGCAAATCAAGTAGTTTGGTAGCTAAATGCCAACAACCGTATTTGTAACTGATGACACCTACGTGCCTTCAGGGTAAGAACGACACGTCAAGCCTTTAGGGTATGATTTTCAAAAGCTTAGGGATTTATATGCGTAATTCCCAGTAATAGAAAAGTAAACTGGGCACCCAGATCCTATAGTCGACTTCAAAGATATTAGCTCTTCCCAAAATCCACTCAACCTCTTCCTTACTCTAGCAGTGCAGAGAATGAGCAGACACCTTGTGAAAACAATTCCTCTGAGAAAATGAGCATTTTAACTAACCAGTGTGCTTAGATGAATGAATCAGGCTGTCCAGCAAAAGAGGCAAAAGTTGTTCTCTGATCTTAAAGTAAGGAAAAAGACTGATCCTGAGGAAGAAGAAATGACAGGATAGGGCTGATGGAGTTCTTTCCAACTCCCACACACAAGTTAAGTACGATGATCCGCCTCACAGCCCTAGAGGACTTCCAGTAGTTTCAGGGAGAATGTTATCTTCTGTTTCTTTTCTCCACAGCAAAGTTTTCCAATAGCATGGATAATGCTCTATCAATGAGGGTTTTTTTCTGACTATTGGCTATTGCAATATTCCATTTTATTTCATATTTTCTATGCCATGTAATTTGGGCCTTGTACACAGTGTTAATACATGCAATAATTATAATTCTCCTTGACTGCATCATATTTAAAGGTGTAAGCTTCTCAATCCATCTCCTTGAGGCAGATTACCCAGGAGACAACCCGCACATTACAGATGGAGCTGCTCTGATCCCATTAACTGAACAGTGAGGAGAGCATTTGAATCACAGACTCCAGAGCCTAGTGAAACCCTGATCTCATTAAAAGCAAAGCTGGCAGGACTGTACCATTGGGGTGCCACTTTGGGTGTACCTTTGAACTTAGGGCTGCATCCAAGGGGTAAGTGTTGAGTGGAGATGGGACTGAGACATTGGGATGAGGTCCCTCACACCATATCCACCTGTGCCTATGAACTTCTGATCCTTCCTACCAGACACCTCTCAGCAATTTCTGAAGGTGCCAGGGGGCTCAAACCACTGAAGTGAGGCACAGAAGGAAAATAAAAGAGCAGACAAGTTAAAACCAAGTGGATTAATTAAATAATCTATATATTTACCAGTGATAATTCTACAGTAAAAAGCCTCTAGGGTTAGACATTTTATAGGGATTTTAATTCCTTAATTTGGAAGGTTTGGAGCCCTGAGGATTCATACTCTTTTTGTTTTTTTAAGTGATTTTGTCGAATTGTCATGGTGCAGGCTTTGTCTTTTGGGCTGTTTGCTGTCAATACAAACATCTGTCAAGGACAAGCTGTAAGACAGTCCCACTGCCGTATTACATTATGTAGTTCATTGATTTTTGTAGTGCTTAATGGTCTGGAGGTACACACACTGATCTGGAGAATTAGGAAATCTGGATTGTATTTGCTGCTTTACCAACAAAACCTCCTTTTCAATAACCAAGATAAGAGACTTGTTTACCGAAGTTTGCAATTTGTTGTGTGATCTACTGCTATGGGGAAAAATATTCTGTGCAAGGATTAAGTACTGAGTATTAGTAGGGTCATGTATTAATTCTGAATGTGGGTCAATATGTTGCACCTATACATTGAGTAACACTAATTCTGAAGATGAACAGAAAAACAAAAACAGTATAGATCTCCCTTACCCTTCCTCTCCCTTCTTCTTTGTCCCAAATGATGTCTTTAAAAAAATAACTCCTGCCCCAAATTTTACACTCTTATCATCAGGAAACACAAGCTCAAATATATTTTTCTTTTTCCTTTCCCTTTCTTTTCCCATTCACAACCTCCCTTCCTCCACCCCCCCTTCTTTTTTTTTTACTGTATGTGTGAGAAATGAGGGTCTAATATCCTATTTGACTGGTAGACTTTTCCAAAGCGTAGCTTACTGGAATTGTAACATAATGAGAACAGATGCAGAGGCATAAAACTCCTCGTTCTCTTGCAAGGGATGTGGAAAGGTTCAAGATGAAAATATCAGTGAATCAGCTGTTTAAGTAGATGTGTAAGCTGTGTTCAAACTCCAGATGGACGTTTTTGTATAGAAAAAATGGCAGCAAGGTTAAACACACTGTCACATTGGAAGTGTATCTTGAGCCTGAGGAAGTTCAGGTTTTCCTTGTTATGATATCCCTGCTAGTTGTCCTCTCAAACAGGGTTTGAGTCTTCCAGCACAACAGAGAGAAATCACAAATCCTACAAAAAAATCAACCACTTTTTCATTCCTCTTCTTTTTTTTTGGGTAAAAATACAGAGATCTTTCTACACCAAAAGGGAGTAGGGACACAGCATTATTTTTCGCTTTTGCACAACTTTAGGGAAGGAAAAAAGCAAATGCAAACTAAACACCTAAACTAAATGAGAGTTATATTTACCTTAGGGAAAAAGGAATCAGAAGCTAGAAACAATATTTGCTCTAAGCAGTGATGTGCTACAGATAAGACTATTTTGTCCCAGCCTTCAATAAGTCCTCTGTCCTTGAGCACTCCCGCAGGAGGGAAGGAGGAGAAATCAGCCAAAAAAGTAACATCTCCTGCTGTTTAAGTCAGAAAACTTTTGCATAGCCAAGGTGAGGTGAAAGCAGTGTTTAGAAAGCTGGTAATATCATGTTGCTGTGAAGGGGAATCTGTTTGATTTATCTGTACTAAGTTATCATATATTCTTGTAAGAATAGGTCAGATGGGCTCTGGGTGGGTGGGGGAAATGGCTCCTTTCCAGAGTGAGCTGCTGAGCCTGCTCAGGAGAGCAGGTGAGCCGTGGGGCAGATGGGAGCTGGCTGCCTCAGAGGTGACGGGAAGGCTTTTCCAGGAGATCAGGCAGGTTTAGCTGCTGGACAGTGAGTCACTGTGACCCAAACATAGAAACTGCAAGGCCAGAGTACGCAAGACCAGAGTTGGATTTAAACCTTTTCCTTTTCTTTTTATTTAATCTGTTCTCTATTTAGCATATCTGTTTTTAAAAGCTTCTAGTTTCTATTCAAATAAAGTTCTGATTTTTTTTTTCTGTCTTCTTCAACTATCTCATTCAAAGAATAGGCAGAGCAACCTCAGCTACAGCTAAGTTGTGTTTCTGTCACAGTTGCCCTTTCCTGGAAATAGATAGGTACTTTTTCCTTAAAAATATACTCTCCTTTGGCAGGAACAACACAATATTATTGTACAATGAGGGTCAGAGCTAGCAGACCTCACAGAACATGTCAGTATGCCTGCATACTTTAAAAATACCTGCCATTTGATTAAATCCACTTCATCGCAGGGGCAAAAATCATTCTTATGGAGGAGTATTTTGAAAAAGGCAGGGATAAGTCATTGCTCACAGCAATGTTTTAGCCTTTATCCAGCAAGTCAATGTGTGTGGGAGAGATCTGAGGCAAAGAAAACATCTCAAATTTCCCTCTACTTTGGTTGCAAAATTTTAGAAAGAGGCTGCCTAGATCCACCCTTAGCATGTCAGGAGCCCTGGGATGTCTGTATCTGCATAATGCATTGTTTTATTTGTTTTTCTCAGGGAAGTACTATAGAGCTGGATGAGAACGATATATTGCACTGCTCCTCCCCATATCCCAGGCAGTCTCTCAGTTTAGAGACAGTCCCAGTGTCTTCCCTGAGGTCTTCAGAGGCCACAGAGCAGAGCTGCCATGGAGCTGACACATTCTGCGCGTGGTAGGGTTGAGTTTTGTGGAAAGAGGCTACTTCCCTTTATGCAGCAGAATGGACAATGCAGGCCAATAATAACATGCATCCATTGTACAGCATGAAAGAGGCTTCTCTGCAAAGAGTATTGTTTGTTTTCCTTTGTGTCTTCTCAGCTGCCAAATGCAGACTTCTTCTGCCCCTTCTCTCTCATCACCAGCTCCCACTCAGTATGCCTCCTTAGCACGCTCTGTGATGGTGACACACACTCCATTGAACCCTGCTGGAGTCTGAAATTCCCCAGCATGAGACAAATAAACAGCCTTTTTTTTCTTTTTTTGCTTTTTTGTCTAACTTCCCAGACTGACATGCTGTAAAATAAAATAAACAAGAATTTTGAAACCTACGTTGATCAACACTGGTGTGGTATGCAGAAAATATGTTGTGAAACAAATGCTTTGAATTAGGACAAATGCAAAGGCTTAAGGCTGATTAATAGCTACTGCAGTCAAAGACTTCTGAGATTTTTTTTTTTTTAGTGCTGTGGGCCAGGATAGAATTTCAAACATATTAATTAGCAATAGTGTGCATGTTTGTTGCTGAACCACTAAGCAAAGGAAAGTAAGTGCTAGAACAAGCCAAGAAATACTTTTGGATACTCTGTCACAAAGAAATCAAAGCAAGAGTACTACTGTCAGCCTCTGGATTAATTGGTCTGTAGGAGTGGGTAACTTTGAAGATAGGGAGGAATGAAAGACTGATAGACTAAGGATAGATTTTACTTGCTAGTCATGCACCAATATTTGATTGATGGATTGATTCAGTTTGACTGATGAAAAGCTCTATCAGCATTATGCTGCATCAAGATACAAACATGTCCAATCAGGTAAAAATGTTCATCTGCACAAAATAATCATCCTAGAGGTGTATGAATAGGATGTCTACAACAGCTGGGAGAATCCCTCACTGTACAAAAAATAATTTCCTCTTTGAGGCCGTGAATTTTTGCATATATATTTGAGAAACACAGGGTTGGTTTTTTTTTTTTTTCAATCAAACTATCCATTAGGAACGGGTTGGATAGCTATCCTTTCTACCTCCTTCTTGGACTGGAATTCCACACAATGAAGATAGAGAAAACAATAGAAAGTTGTTGAGCCTCTGTTATTATCTCTTCACACAAAGTTACTTGTAGGTGAGGAATTGGCTGCCGCCCAGAAAAATCACCTGCCCTTATGAGCCGGTAACTAAGTAACATTATCTGACAGAGAAATCTGGCGATTACGAAGGAAAAGCTCTCCTGTCATTTCATTTATTGAGAGAGAGAAGTGCTGAGCTACCTCAGTGGCTGCAGGAGTAAGATGGGATGCCAGGTGGTTAAGGGAAATCCATACAGGTCTATGTGCAAGGGGAAAGGCAAGATTCTGAAACCTTTAAAAGATTCAGATGAATGCTCAAGAATGGGGAGAAAACTCAGGTAAGAGAGTGCATATGCTTATTTCAGTATTTCCTTTGGCTCCATTTATGTTTTCTCCTAAAGTATGGGATAATGGCATAAAAGTTCCTTGAGAAGCTGTTGTGTTACATGCTTCACAGCATCTATAAAGAGGTGAACTACAAACCAGAGCTTTTACAAAGCTGGTGAAAAATGATAACCTTAAGCAACTGGGTTACAGTGAGGGAGCAACACTGATCCCACTCCCTCACTTCACCTTGTATGTGCCAAAAGACTTGGACTAAAGACCCCAAACTGAAAGAGTACTGAAACATGCTCCGGTCAAGAGAAGTAGAAGAGCATGCTTGTCCAATATGGTGAAATCCACCACTATGAACTTAAACGTGTTTGCCAAGGGACAGTTATTAGGCCCCTTGTTTCTCTAATGCTGACACCACCAAGGAGTTTCTCCATCTGGTTTCTCTCCAGTGTGGAGCAGAAGCAGATACTTAGATGTCCTCTGGAATTTCTTGAGCTGTAATTCAGGGCAGGAGATCCATGCTAGGGAGGGAAAAATATGCCTGTGAAACTGCTCTGCAAGGCAGTCATGGCTGTGGAAATATCTTCAGTTCTGTCCACGTGGTGCTGCTCAGTCTGGGAAGCTCTCTAACTGTTCACAGCTGTAAAAAAACATATCTTTTGTCTCCCCTGGTAGAAGAGAGTCCAGGAACAAAACTACTGCCTGTTTCAAACCAGGGGTAGTGAGAGAGGCAGAAGTTACTAAAGATGCGTCCAGAAATTGTATTGTTAAAGCTCCATCTCCTGGAGTCATGAGATTATGCAAAACAGTCATGGTTTCATGGTTTATTCTTTTAACACATTTCCTTATCATGGTTGGAAAGACAAGTTGGAAATGGGAACAGAAGGCTGTAAAGCACAAGGCAAACGAAGGGAACTCTGGGGTTCATTGGCTGGTTGGTTTTAAATCGTGTGACTTGGGTAAGGGCGTAGGGAATTCAGGAATGCTTTTCTTCACCAGTAGTGAATGCAGCTGGCATTCCTGTAGCAAGCACTATCAGCAACTCTGATGACATCTACAGTTCCCTTGCTACTGGGATACCGTTTTGCTTCACCGCCAATACTATGTGAATGATTAGGACATTCAGAGATGTTCCAAAGCCAGCAGAGCCCCGTGGCACGAGACTGAATTGTACCATATGAAACCATTTTAAGTGCTGAGCCACTACTGCCTGAGAATCCACCTCTTCACTTCTGGTCCCTTCTGGAAACCAGAAGTCAAGGCCTTTTAAACCACAGCCTGCTCCTGGAAAACCTCAGCCATGCAGCATACAAGTCCATCCCACCAGCATGACGCCCTCACATGGGCCAGACCTTCTGGCTCTTAAGTCCCAAGCACTGTGGAAACATTTTGCATCAGTTAACACCAGGCGTGTCAGGAAAGTGGAAGACAACCTGTGATTACTCCAGTGCTTAAAAGATCAGGTTGGGGCTCCATAAGTAAGGACATCGAAGTGGTAATGAAATCGTAAGTGGCACTTGAGGAAGTTACAATTTTATCCTAACACCAGGTTTCTCATATTCTCTGTTTTAACTGGTATGCACCATACAGCTGGCTGATGGCTGTTAGTTTCTTAAAGCCTTCCTTTATAAACAAATTACACACTGCATTTTTTTGTTGTGAAAACTGATTTTACTAATGCTAATATTTTTCTCCATGAACCTTAGAGCTGGTGTTGCAATTATTAACTAGACTGATTTTTCCAGTAACAATTTGTAATCAAGATGCAAGAAACTAGAGTCCTAATCAGTTCCCCCCACACACACCTTTTCTCCACTGTTTTTGAAGTGTGATTGCAAATACAGTGTTTTGCTTTCTAAGCTATAAAAGCATTTTTAAAAGTTCAAATATACTTAATCCATAAAACTAATTTATGGCTGTGCAAGTAGGAGAAACAAAGGTTACCAATTAATGGCCTGAGTTATTTAAAAATGACTGAGGTAGGCACTTTTCCTCCTGAATTTTGATGACTTTTCACATGCAAATGTTGGCCTACATTGTACATGAGCTTACAAAAAAATAGACTCATGCAGATATGCAAATCTTTGCCCAGTACTGTAAAGAGAAATTTAATGTGCACTCTGACTAAACTGTAATGCTGCGGTAGCGTAAAGTACATCTGTTATGCATGTGCATTACTCTAAGCACGTGAATGGCTGAGAAAAGTCTTGAGAAAAATTCTGGGCCTAGTAAAGTAAATGCCAAAACTTCCCATTGGCTTTGGACGAGGAACAGGTTTCCACTGCCTTATAATGTTTAATGACTGGCACTACCAACATTAGGTAGACCAAGAGCTGTTTTATTTAACCAATAGTGTTACTTCAGCCACCTGAAGTGGTAGTTTGTTTCTTTTTACTTCTTTAAACAGAGTTACTTTTCCCCTGTGATACCTATTAAATATATTGTTCATTTATGGGACCCAATTTAGTAAAACACCTACATGCATGTTTAATATCAAAGCCCACTGAAGCCCATTTACTGAATAGCAGTCAACTGATTTTTTTTTTTTTTTTAAATTAGGCAAATACCTAAAAATTGGCTGGATTATGGCCTTACCTACCATAACAGTGATGGGGCATAGCAATGTGTTTATTTGATTATGTTTTCTTGATGATCACTGAAATTTGTCTGGATAGTCTGGTTCTACTGAGATGTTACAAAAGAATCATCTTGGGGAACACAGATTTTGGAAAAAAACGCTAAGGGAGGGCAGTGATGGGAACTCTGTGTCGCCTGTGCCCTTCCGCAGGTTGTTTTATTTATAGGAACAGGACAGTTACGCTGAAGAGTAGTCAACAACAGGGCACGTCATGAAATGGGAAAATAAACGCTTGCTAACAGGTTTTCCTAGATGTACTCAAGAAGAACATCTGTGGCCCCAGAGAGTAGATTAAGACCTCCCTAAGCATGACATGTTATCTGAATAACATTGAAGACTTTAGCCTTGATCTGGTAATGCAAGTTTGATTTTATTCATGCAAATACTATTGGTTTATTAAGTACACTTAACTCTAGATCACAGCCCAGGAATGGGAGGGGGAAAGGGGTGAAGAACTACTGCTTATTCACAGCTTTAAAGGAAGTCTTTAAGGCATTATGTTCAGGGAGGCGAAATTATCTGTTCCCCAAAAGGTTCAATTCAGACTAGCTGAGCTTTTTCAATTAGTTGA
Source organism: Nipponia nippon (assembly GCF_047370975.1). Lineage (NCBI taxonomy): Eukaryota > Metazoa > Chordata > Aves > Pelecaniformes > Threskiornithidae > Nipponia > Nipponia nippon. Next base: position 95,571,023 of record NW_028262290.1, on the reverse strand, counting down.
AATGATACTTAATTTTCATTTTTTTCCTTTTCTTTCTTTCCTGCTTTCTCTCTCTCCCCCTTTCTCTCTTTCTTTCTTTATTTTTCTATTTGTTTCCTTTTTCTTTCTTTTCCTTCTTTTCTTTCTTTTCTTTCTTTCCTTCTTTCTCTCTCTCACAGGTTTTTTTCCTTCTACACCCTACTAAAAAAAATCTCAAAATATTCTGGATAGACTGAAGCTTCACAAGGAGACTAATAGGCATAATAACTACCATACAGTTAGAGAGGAAAAGAGGCATGCTGGGTATATCTGTCTCCCTATAGATGCTGTTACATTTTTATTCAAGTCGAAATTGCAAGAGTTGTGTAGATGGGTCCTCTGAAGATCTCTGAATCAAGCCAATTTTAATTAATCTTATCAATCATTTCAGAATAATCAAATTAATGAAAAGAATGTGGTTGACTTTGATTCCAGCAGCAGCTGCATTTTATCATATGAAAAAATGGCTTTTCCCTTTGTATTTTAAATGACTGAAATTTGAAAAATAGATTTGTTAACTTCATAAAGGGCAGTAAATGTTATTACAAAAGTGGTTGGTTAACTTGTCACTGTTCTGTTCTGAGGCTTGGAGTAACACCCGCAATGGGATTATTGATATAAATAGAGTCTTTTTAGGAGGAGGAAGGCAACATGTTCCTTTGCAGCGGTTCATTTATTAAAACCTCAAGTAATCTTCACCCTTTCAAAAGATGGGAGCTTCCTGAAAATAAAGGGTATATTAATGAGAGGCATATAAGTCATCGAGCTTGGAGATATTATATCACTCTTTAGGATATAACTATGGATTTTTGATGGAGTCAGGTGTATGATGAAGAGCCCTGGTAGCTGTGTGGTACTCTGCAAAAGCAATGGGAGTACCTAGCCCATCTGCTAACTGCAATTTAATAGCTTGACTTCTGGCACATTGCTGGCAGAAAAAGTGACAAGCACTGCTTTATACACTGAGCAATGTGCACTCTACACTAGTTCCATTTTATTTAGATAGTAAACTCCTTGGGGCAAGGTATCTTTCTGTGCTGTGTTTGTCAAGCGCGTTGCACAGTGGGGTTCTGGTTTGTGACTAGATGTTTTTACACTGTGCAGAGCTGCTCAGGCCAGCAGCACCTGAGCTCCTGCCGGGAGCAGAGGCAGCCCAGCTACAGCGGCATAGTGCTGTGCTTGCATCACTGAAAAAGCACCAGCCTCCTGTGTGTCTCTGACAAGCTTGGTGCTGTGCCATGCCAGTGTCACCACGCTACTTCGGGATCCATGTTGGTGGAGCCGTATGGCATGGAGCTGTGCCACACGGATGTTCCAGCTTGGGTCTCCACTAGCTCAGGCACCTTTGCGCCATGGCTCTTAGTCCACGACAGAATAGCAGCTAACCTCCAAGGCACTATAGTAATGCTGCTAATAAATACAGCCCTGCAGACACCTTTCCGTGACTTGGACCCCAAGCAAATCTGCACAAGCGGGTCTTTCTGCCAGACTCATCCAAACCATCCCAGATTTCCTGCCTGTTTGGGACTTGGTTCCACCATATGCCTGATCCTGCGGAACTCATGCATGGAAGTAGCACCAGGGATTTCACCAGACCAGCTCACCTATCTAATCTTTTTAACTAGATTATGGTGCTCTCTTGATTGTAGGCCTGAGAACTCTGTGCTTTACAGGGTGTTGCTCCAATTGGTTTCAGTGGGATTAAAGGGCTTTTAGAAGTTGTTTCTACAGGAATTTGCCCTGGGTTTTTTTAGGTGCTTTAAGACCTACAGTGGTCATAGGAATTTATTGATGTCCTGCAGATCCAGGGAGTGCTGGTTCTCCTTTCTGACCTTGTGTTTCAGGGCCAACCTGCACGATTCCAGTGGCACATTCTGGATTTCAATTCTCTGTCTCCACAGTGAGGGTGCTTCCATCTGAGCATTTCACCAGAAAGCAACATATCATGATGCCGTTAAGTATCGCTCTACTCCGAGCCCTTGGGCAGTGAGATTGCAGTGCACTGTGTGGGGAAAGGATCTTCCTTCTCTGCTTCATCCCCTACCAATCTGCTCCTGCTGGCACCAGGACTTGTCCCTGGGGGAGACCACCATGTGCACTATTGCACACACTGCAGTAGTGCAAGATCCCACAGGGCTTTCAGCGTATTTTCTCCTTCTCTTACTTAGTTGTGTATTTCAGTTTTCTTGTACAGAGTGAAATGTTGCACATTGTCAACATGGGGGAAAGAATTTCAAAGTAAAGGGATACTCAAAGGGTTAAACACCACTGACTTTTATCATAAAAAGGAATATCACAGGCCTGATCTTTAAAAGCCTTGAAGTCATCCAAGATATTAATGCATAGAGCTGTAATATGTCATCATGGATCACCTGTTTTTCCGCTTAGCATTTTTGTTTGGACCTTGCAACTCATCCTTGGTTTGGGAACACCTGGCAGCTTGGCCAATGCAGTAATGACCAGTGACAGTGAAGTGTCTTTCTTGATTCGAAGTGCTGATGCCAATATTACAATGTGCTAATACTACAGCAACACTCATGGCAATAGTCTTGTGTCCTGCTCTTTTTCTGGACTTACATGTTTTGCCATCTCTGGTTCTCACCATTCACATCATCTTTCTATGTGTTCTTTTAGAGCTGGGAGGCTGCTACCTGCACTTCTCCCCAGTAAGAAAAGGAGGAGGGAGAGGCTGGAGACAGGCACGTGCCCCTTCTCTCTGCATGGCTCTGCAGACGTGCCAATTATGAGCTGCCAACAGGTTGTAGAAAGAGGGCGGGAGAGGGAAGAGGGCCATGCTAGGGAGGGAAGTCCTGTGTGACAAGGGACTTGGGTGGAGAAGAGGGTCCAAGTACCTCTGGTAACACCTTGCTAACATCCTTTCCAGTGACAGGTGCAAGAACTCAGAATCTAAGTTGGGCTATTTTTTCTTTTCTAAAGACCTCTAATATAGCTTAGAAACACAGTGTCCCACAAATATCAAGTAAAACTAAAATAAATATTTTTACCATTTCCAGTCATCCTAATTGAATGTGAAGGCTGTGTATAGAACTGTAATTCTGTCCAGAGGCTGCTTGTCAAGTCATGTTTTTATTGTAATTACCTGATTTGTTCAGCTTTAATCGTATTTACTTTTGAAGGTCAGCTGTCCTGCTCTGAAATGGTTAGTGAAGGCTTTTCTCATAGGGAGAAAAGCAAAGAGCACATAAGCTCTTTTAATTTGGATTTCACAGCAGAAGAGGTGGTATTTTCCTTCACTTCTTAGCAGTCCATATTTCTTCATCAATACTATTTATTATTTTTTCCATAATAACTCTTAGAAGTGCTGCTTGTGACTGGGCTCCAGTGCACACTGTGATGTATATGTCCATAATCAGCATCAACCCATACCTCGGAGACCTTGTAAGGTAAAGAGGCAAAACAAAGCACAAGAAAAACGGTATCATTCTCTTCAGACCACTGATGTATCAGCGAAGGCACAGAATTTTGTGCTTTAGCCTCGCAACTTCATTTAACATGGTAATAGCAGTTGCCAATTCTCTCTACATCACAGGAGCACGTAGGTGAACAAATCCTATTCAGTCCTCCTGTCCTGGCAAGATGCGTGCAGAAAAATGCTGAGTCTCCCTAACCCGAAATCATTTCTATAGACTGGAAGAAGATCAGAAAGCCTTAAAAGGGCACTAAGAAGCAATCAAATATACAGTTTGGGTTTCCGAAGTTGCTCCAAGATTTATTTTGTTTATTTACAGTTCGATAATGTCATGAAGTTACCTGTCTAAAAAAGCACATCTGTTTTTTGATGAAGAAAATAAACCTGTTTCCCTGGGAAGATGAGAGGTATTAGTATTATGCCTCCACCTCAAAAATAGTTTCAGGTTTAGAGCCAAACTTTGAGGCTCAAACCATTGGCGTTCAGATGCCCTGCAAGGCAGACCTTTATGATTCACCTTCCACATGTTATGAAGGAGAAAGAGCAGCTTCAATCTTTCTTTTTAAAACAAAACTAAAAAAAGAAAAAAAAATAGGCCAGCTCATTATTTTCTTTGTTCAGCAGTCCTCAGTTCAGCTTCTCAATTTAGTCCTCAGTTTAGTTTCTAAACTTTGGGCGTGCAATGGAAGACCACAACTGCAAGGAGTGCTAAGTGGCACCCGACTCACGGGTTTTTCCATGCAACAGCCATTTTGTGTGCAGCCTGCTGATTAACCGCGCTACAGCAGAAATCCACCAGAGGAAAATCCCCCGAAACCAAAATAACCTAACATATAAAAAGACCAGTAGACTTTTAAATACACTCAATTATTTTTAAAGTCCTTGTGTTCCTTACAATTTGAAAGGAACGTTAATATATTCATAAACACTAACCTTAAGTCAGTGCTGCGTGCTCAAGCATAAATGCTATTATCAGTGGATCTACTGCAGTTCTCAGAAGAGGGAAAGTTGCTGAGTACTAACATTGTTGGCAGCTTCTTGTTGAATATAAGCACCTTCCTAAAGCTCACCTAAAGGGAAAGGCTTTTGTAACTCTTTTCTCACCTTCATCTTCTGGACTACCCTTTCCCATATCTTAACCATATTGAATAGCTGCTTCTAAGTTAAAACTTCTAAAAAAGTTAGATTTCTATATTAAACTTATCTCTAAGGTCTGAGCACAATAATTTTCCCAAGTAAATAATCTATACTGCTTTGGTTTTGTAGTGGGGTTTTTTTGCTTCCAAAGTATGTTGGATTAGAATAAAATTTCTAGCTGGCCATTCAGCTTGTGTAGCTGCTACTCAGTGGTATAGTGGCAAACACTGAAATGGAAGAACTCACCCATTTGTTCTTCCAAAGTGGCCAACAGGGGACTAATCACTCTTTTACCCATCTTAGAAACAGCTGAATTACATTTCCCTGTGTTTAGCTATGACTGCACTACTCAGGTGAGGGGTCATTTCTGGAAACTTAAAACATGCTACTATAGTATCTCCATTTCTGGGTTTGCATCAGGCTCATGGACTCTCTGTTCAAGGAGATATGTGTTTCCAGTTTCTTTTCTAATGAGGTTCTTAGAGGACTGGAATAAGGATTTTGTACATTGTCAAGATGCATTAGCAAAGCTAGGCAGAGGAAATGACACCACACCCACCTATGCAAAGCATATTATATATCCATAGGCACACCTTAACGGCATCAAAGCGTAATCCAAAGAAACGAGAGGAAGTGTGGAACAGGGAGAATTAGATCCATCACAGGGCTTATCCTGCTTCCCCCAGGTCCTGATACTAACTCCCTGGAGCAGCTTGAGGTCTATCAGCACAGTGGTTCCTGCAGCACACGCCTCCCCACCTACTGTTGGCTCAAAATGTGACTAAAACAGCGCTAGAGGAGGCAGTAACAAGGGAAACCATGTAAATAAGGATACAGTGATTCATCGCAGCTGTGGTCTCTTCCTGCACACACAAAATGTACCCTGCCAAACCACTGGACTCTTTCACCTTCCATTAAGTGTTGTACACGTCAAAGGACTATTTACACAAAATGGAGACTAAGCCTGGGTTATTTTGTTAACTGGAATATCAAGGAGCCGCATACAGAACTCCTTTGCTTAGTGGCATTTTATCATCAGCCCAAGGTATACAGGAACCTGTAGGTGATTCCATAATAAAGACAGCTGATCTCTAGGATTAAGGGCTTTTCCTTTCACCACTATGAGATAGTAATGCTGGAACTACATTTTAAAAAAAAAGGCGGCCTTCTAATTAGAACTGAGTTAATTATTTTTTTCAGTAAAATCCCTTTCCTAAATTTGACCTGTATCCCGTAATAGTGCAAATAGTGAAAGCGCTGCCAACACTCCACTTTCTGACAGATGTAATTTCATCCCAAATTCTGACCCAATTCTACACTTTTACATGTGAATAAAGAGGGGCTTTCTTCATGTTAACTGCTCCACAGTTCATCCGTCTTCAGCAATAACTGCTTTTTTAGAAAGGATACTGTGCAATGATATGCTCACATATGGGATTATGGGGTTAAATTAAGCAAGCTCTTAAAAAAAAAAATCTATTGTAGACAATTCCACACTTTGTTATCTTCTTTTCAAACTGTAATCTCACATTCTGTTCTCAAACTTGGAACTCTTTGTTATATAGTATGGTTAACAACTTCAGATTGTACCATGTCTCCTCCCTCACTTAGAAAGCTTTTGTTTGCTGCTTCATCACTATCTGCATGTAGAGACAGGCAATCATAGTCTGTAGGCTACAGTAATAATATCACATTAGATAATATCACCAAATCAGCTACATGCCACAAACACATATGAAATTTTCCATGCTTCAGTACTATTGTGAGGCTAGGTAATATTATGAGTATTAAGAAAATTTTCTTCGTTACAATGGGATCTAGTTATGCCAAGAAAAAATGCCTTGCATGGAGAACTTAACACATCAAATATAAAAAAAAAAGGACCAGAAGGAATAAAAAAAGTGGGAGCAGAAGATAGAAACGGCAACATGAAATTTTGCCAAAAAACAAGCAAATTAAGTACATAGTCATACTGCTGATCACTTCAGAAGGCAGGATTTCACCAAACCCTGAATTTGGTAGGTGTAGGATTTCTGCCAGAAACTTCTCTGACTTGAGTTTCGAGACAGTTGCCTTACTTAGCATTTGTGTGGCACACGGGATGGGGAGAGGTAAGTAAGGGGTAACCAGTGACTAATGATCCAGTTGTTTCCCTTCTCAGCTTATGTTTTTAAGAGGCTCTTACCAATCATGGCTCATTTTTTAAAGCTGTGAGCTAACTGCTTTGCATAAAATACAAACAGAGCCGAATCAGAACACAAATTCATAGGAAATTCACAAGAGCTGAAATTTTGGCGACCTTAAGTCATATATTTATTGAGTGCAAAGTCAGACAAGCCACTAACAATCTGAGTCTCATTTCTTTCACATCCTAGGCCCTTGCAATCCACATGCATTTCCCTGTACCAAGATCAATTACTTGTGTTTGATTAAAGTACATCTTCAAAAAAAGACATAAGGTCTTGATTTGAAGGTCCTGCCAAAACGGTGTTTTGTTGTGGTAATCAGTAGTCCTCACCACTACTGTTAAAGATGTGCACCTTATTTTCTATCTGAATAGGTCTAGTTGCAGCCTTTGGCCATAGTTATGCTTTTTTGCCCTCTTAATTAAGTAGTCCTTTAGTACCAAACATTTCTCCACCACCTGTGATCAAATCACATCCCATCGTTCTGATCAGCTAAAGAGACAGTTATCACTAAATCACTCACTTTTACTCTCAGATAATTTTTGTGATTCTTTCTGCACTTTTTCCAATATTTCAGCGTCTTTTTTTTTAATGAAAAAGCATGGCCACGAGAACTCTAGGTGTACCTACACCCATTTGCTAAGGCCATATGTAAATGTGAGATCACTTTCCCATTCATGTTCACTGTTCCCTTCACTTACACAAGGATGGCAGGAGTTCCTTTGGCCTTTCAGTTGTTCTAGAAGTTTTCTCAGAGCTCTTTGTCTCATGTGCTCTATTTCAGTTGCATTGTTTCCAGGCTATGAGCTTCCCCTACTCTCACCCTTGTCTTGTTACGAGCTCTATTTTTCTTCTTAGATAAGACAAATTAGCTGTATTCAAAACAGTTGATTTGAATAAACTTAGCTACAACTGATCCAAATCACTTTGTGTGCTTGCCTCCACGATGTCTTGGTCACCTAGAACCTTCCACAACTGCAATTCATTATTTCCCAATCACTGATTCCCAGCACTGAAAATGCTGAATAATACTGGCCCAGCATTGATCCTTATGGTAACCTCCCACCATTAGGACACAACTACTCAACAGCAACTCAGCATTGACCATTGACCACTGATGACTGCAATTTTGAGAGCTGTCATTTGGCCAATTTTTAATCCATTTAACATGTTCTTATTGATGTCGCGCAGCATCGACTCCGTAATCAGAGTATTATGCACCACTGATTCAAAGGTCTTGTAAAAGTCCATTACATTTACAGAACATCCCGTCAATCAAACCTCAAGACTGAGCAGTGAAATGATTCTTTCTCCCCCGAATTTAAAAGGTGCTTGTTTTCCAGGAGCTGTTTTTGCTATTCCATTAGCAATGAAGAAGGCTGGTAATATACCTCATCGTCTTCATCAAACAGAAAGATATCATTCCCCTTATTTCCAAATGCAGGGACAGAAACTTTTATTGAACATTTCTGTCCTTTTTGCATCCTGAATAATACTGCCACCTCCCATCTACTGTGTTTTGTTGCTAGCGTGATGGGAGAAACCCTCTCAACATTGCCAGACATGCTTTTCTTTCTGATGTTTTTAGCCATCAAGCTTTTATTTTTGTGACTGCTATTTTAGATCATCCAATATCTATTTGTCCTTTATTCTAACATGTTTACCTTATTTGTAATGACAAACTTAGAGTAGTACAGTTTTTCCTCCTTCTCTTGTATCAAACCATGATTTCTGGCTACAGATTTTTTCAGCAAATTCCAAATTTTCATTCATATGTTTCTTTCTAGATTTTGTTTAGGATTTTACCAGATTTATTCTCCTTTAAATCACAGAGTATTTGTGCGCATATATACATCATTATCATCAATCATTGTCAATGTGAGGGTTAGTGGCATGATAAACCACATCTCTTCCAGTTGTCTCTTACTAATCTTGTTACCTGATTGACTGAATATTGGAAAAATTGGTATGACAAGAGACCCTAAAATATGGAGCATGTAGTTAAAATGACAGTCCCACAGAAGACCGTCATTGAGGATGTGTGAAAGGAAAAAGAGTGAATGTGTGTGAAGTGGGCAAAGGACACAGAGGAATTAACAGAACTGTGGACCATTGTGGCTCTTGCTTGCTGCTGTGAAGAGGGAACCTTGAAGGTCTGTAGGTTCTGTCCCAGATCCTGCTCTTACCTTTGCAAATGGCTACTCTCCCCACAATTTCCTTCAGAAAAGTGATTTTTTTTCCTTATTTGCATTCAACCTGAGCCTTCAGTTCATAATGAGCCTTGATTCATAATGAATTTCCCAGATCTGACTTTGTCGTGTCTATATTTTTTTTCTGAAAACCCCATTCATGTGAATTATCTTGACTAAGACTATACACATAAATGAGCTCTTCACTTATTGAAGCTTTCATTCTTGCTAGAACCCTTTATGTTGTTCTGTCCCTGTCAGAGACACAGTCCCCTGCCCCAAGCTTGTAATTCTTCTGTGAACAGGGCAATCAGTACTTTTTTTTTTTATTAATTAGGTATTTATTAATAAACCTAATGTCTGTTTTGATTTCACTTTCTAGTATCTCTTCATGGTCATCTGTGTTAGTATACTAAAGGGATAAAGCAAGAGCAAACCTGCTACCTTATCCCTTTCTGGAGTACAAATCACTTTAATAGTATTTTTTTCACATTAACATGTCAAGTAAGCATGTAATGTGTCAACTAAACATGGTGGACATCCCATCTTCAAGTCAAAACTTTTCTTCCTCCTAATCAAATGCTTTAAAATAGGCTAAGCAAACATACAGTTGGCACTAGTCTCACGTCTCTTGATCTCTTGTGCCCCTTCTAGGTCTGACCAGTATGTGTTCGGCAGATGTTTGTAGTTCTATCTATCTTTGTCCTTCACTAACCTTTCTTTTGTTATGTGACAACTGAAGAAATTCTTGTGCACTCCTCCTCCTAGCTGACTTCCTGTGGTACCAGAATGTGGAATGATCCTACCTAATAATCCCATTTCATCATATGTAATATAACTATGCTTTGGACTGAGGCCATTGAATTACATTCAATGTAATCAAATTGTGTTCACCAGTCCTTCGACAACCACTGGTAGTTCCAGTCAGAAAGGAATTAATTTTTGTGTTATAATGAAGTCTAGTAAGTCTACATATTTGAATTATAGTTCAAAACAAAAGCATTTTGAAATATTTGTAATGAACATCCCTTGACTACAGTGGGACCAAGATTCTTCTCTGACCAACTTTTTTGTTTCCATTTGGAAATGCTGAAGAATGGATAATACATCAGTACTGTCTACACAGTTCAAGAACTATTGTCAGGACATATAAAAAATGTCTGAAATGTGAAGGCCTGACACAATGCACATTCATGTCAATAACAGTGCATTTTTCTACAGAAGTCATGGACTTTGGATCAGATTTCATCACAAAGGAACTGATAAAATGCTTGAGAACTCAACTCCTGTTCTGTTAAATGAAATGAAATTGCTCTAGATCAAAGGAAACCCCAAATAGTTAGTATGGGGAAACAATAGGATCGTGCATTCTTAAAGAAAATGGAAAATAGTAATCATATTCAGAAGAAAAATGCAATAAAGAAAACAATTTGACGTAATATTCTGTTGGCAAAAAAGATATCTCATTTTCAATTTAATATTAAAAAATTGCTCACATTAATTCTCTTCAGTTTTCCAATATACATGTATGAGCTGCAGATTGAGCTGTGCAATTCATCATAAGTGTTATTTGCCAATATAATGTCCAGACTACTGACTGTGACAAGAGGGAACAACTTACTTGATACTTTACATCCTTCATATTCTCAGTTCCTTACTCCCTATGTATGCTACAGTGTAGTAGTATTATTTAGTTTGTTAAAAAAAAAAAAAAAGGTCTGTAAAACTGTTGATAGTGCCTGACAGTGTCTTTTATAAACACTAGTGGTAAGAGTACCTGAAGTCCAAAGTGAGGGAATAGTGTAGACGTGGAGGAATGCAAGTAAGTGTTACACTGTGGATAAATGTCAGTCCATGAAATATGTATGCTATCTGTTTTTCATCAGTTAATTTCACTTCTTTATTCAAATAGTTCAGCTCTCAGTATCGTGCAGATAGATAGGTCAGAAAAATAGAAATATCACTTTGAAACAGATTAAACAAGCGTCAGCAATGGTTTAAGTAGAACTGATCCTCTGCCCAAATGCAAGAACATGGACAAAATGATCTCTTCATCAACTCCAACTGTCCAGGATGTCTTTTATCCTCAGGTTTTCATGCAGGATTCAGATTCCCAAAATCCTAGCTCAAGTTCTGATTCTGTTGTCTGTATACTTGCAGATTCGGGGGAAAACTTGAATGGAACATGTATATTAAAAGCCCACTCAGCAGAGTGCCAAGATACAGTTTCACTGAGACTCCTGCATGTTGCCATAATGCAAACATATTTTATCTTTCATAATAGGGATAGGAAACTCAACACAGACCACATTGGAAGAAAGAACTGCTTGTTTTCTTTTGTAGTTTCACTAGGTATTTGCTCTTCCACAGCCTGGCTACTTCATACATGCCTTCCCTGTGTGTCCTTCAGGTTAACATAATGACACACATCGATGGAAATTTGGCTGTGATACTGTAGGTGAACACAAGCAATATTTTTTTTAAAACTATTTTAATTAAAGTGGGAAAGATATTCAAGGTTAAGTTTTTGGTGTGGAATAATGTATATCGAGATTTGAGGCTCCACAGAATGCAAAGTAAGTTTAGGGTTGGGTTTAAGGGGTTTTTTTTCCTACTTTAGTGCAGTCTCTAGTTGGCACAACCACGATGTGATCTTAGCCCTCCCATATCACATGCAATACTGTAGCAACCCAAACATTGGCCTGTTGCAGTAAATACCACAAATGCAGCACTTAATTGCGCTATAAAAATCTGTTCAGTCAAGAAGGAAGACACGTTTTAGACATAGGCAAAAAAGGCAGTTTCACAGGGTAGCAGGCTGCTATAGACATAGCGAAATGACACAGGCCCCACTGCCTGTTTTCACCTGTGCCTCTGTGAAAACAAAGCTGCCCACTGAGAAGCAGCAGCGAAATTTATGGAGGGGCACCGTGATCTGATCCAACCACCTGCTTCTCTCGCCCGGGTCCAGGTTTTCCTTTCTTACAGACACAGTGAGTGCTCCTACCCCTCAGTTCTAGATCAATAAAACTAATTTTCTGCCTACTCTACTGAGAAGCCTTGAGCTGGCTCTGCCACCAACTTAGCTCTTACTACTTCAAAACCATTATGAATAGATGGGCATACAACCCAGGCTACAGCCTGAATAGCAATTTGCCTCATTTATTCTTCTTTTTAGAAATAAATACCAAAGAGATCTTTTTTCTGTCCCTGTTTGTACCATATGCTGGCTTCTTATACACAAAGCAATTCACTAGAAATAGAACTCATCTTTTTTTTTTTTTAAGTACTTTCATTCTTTACATTAATCAGAAGTTAATCAGAATAAGTGGGAGTGTCCCAGGTTCCCAGAATAGCCCAGAAAGCATTCAGTAAGCAGAAGCTACACTGGTACTCTTACCCGAAACGTTGCCACTACAAGGGAACATTTCCTTCTGTTAACTCTTTTTTTGTTGTTTTTTTAACCAGATTGTTTCTGAGGTCATCTTAGGCAGCCAACACTATGTGAGAGAAGAATGAGAAGCTCAAAATCAATCATCATCATAATACCAAAATAGGCCAATTTTCACATTACTTAACTAAGTGGGAAAGGAAGGAAATGAAGATAGCATTGGATGAAATTTGTAGCTGCAGCCCACTGTAGCCAGAGTAATTTGTCTGCCCTCATCTTGTGTATGGTCTAAAAGGGAGAGGGTGTTTTATTTTTTTTAATGGCTCCAGCTGCAAGTAATTGTGAAGGAGCTAAGTAGAATCAGCAATGATGGTCTAGGAAAGGAGTAAATGTTGTTTGTTTCTTCCTGGGAGTAAATGAAATAACCAAATATTTCAGAATTTAAGACAGTCAGACTCCATAAACACAGCACTCTTACAATGCATTTGCTAGGATGCCACAAACCAAAGGTCCAGTTCTCCATGAGACTACGAAAGGGGAGTATACAGAAAGATTAACTTAAGCCTCAGCATAACCGATCACCTCCAGCATCCCCCAATTCAGTGGGAAAAGACAGCTTCTTCAAAGGGTGATTCAGAACAGAGGTTTTATCTGCCTGCTGTGATTCGCACCCTTCGGCATCCTGTGTCTCTCCACTTCTGGTATTTCCCCCACCAGGTTACCCCTGGTGACTATCACTCCCTCTTCATCTTCAGCTGCTGCAGAAGTGAATCCTGATGAACCTCATATAAACCTTACAGTTTATGAATAAAACCACTCCTCACTTTTAAAAATGACAAATAATAAAATCAGGTAGGAACTAAAAGCAACAGCAACGAAGGCCCACATTTAGGAACAAAAGCATCTCCTGGTCAAACTTGCAAGCCTGTAAAGGGCTGAAATATCCTGCTTTTCTAACAGAGATTCCTGGTTGTTCAGGCAACTGGTCTCCGGTATGTCATTTCCTCGTACCTAAGCCTTGTTGTGATCCACAAACCAGGCAATTATCTCCCATCTTGCCTGCAGTGTAGGAGTACACTTACCCAGCCCTCCACGACACAGAAGGAGGGGCAGAGGTGAGAGGGGGAAGAGGAGGAGTTGATTCATTCCCCCCAGTAGCTGTAGGACATGGCTCCTTTTACCCCTCCAACTGAAATCATTTCAGCCTGCATGGAGTGATTTACTGCATCAACCCATCCTTAAGGACCACAGTAATCACGTTGCTCTTTAGTAACACGGAATTGTCACTGTTCTTCCACTGCCCTGTAATACAGGACTAGCTAAAGCCATGAATGCTGGAGACTGTTAAGGCTGTGAAACTCTTCATGGTGCAGCACTGGGTGCCTAACTCTCAGTTAAAAAATTAAATGTCTCTTCTCCTCCCTCAACACACCGGTCACCTCTGAACATTTCTTGTTGATTGTCCCTTGCCGTCCTTGCTGCAAGGCACTGATGTGACTTTCAGAACGAGTAATCCCACCGATGGCAACAGAACCGTTCAGCTACTTGTATTCTCTCTGTAGATATGGGCTTCTTGGTTTGGCCAAATCCCCATATGATAGAGCGGTCACATATAGCGTAGAGCCACAACTTACTTTAAAGTGCAAAAGGAAGAGAGAACGGGAGAGAAAGGAATGATAATGAGAGATTAATTTCCTATCAAAGAAGACAGATTATAAAGGGTAATGTTTCTTCAACCTTTGCAAATGCACCACTTTGCAGGAGTCTGAATGTAAACTGATATGAGGATATACAAACTAACACAGAAACTTGTGCTGTTTGGCCTGCTTGTTCAATGGGCTCACATTTTGTTCGTTAAGGGGAGAAATTTGGTAGTTTGCCTTGGAGATTATTAATTTTAGTCTAAAATTTAAAAATGACAAATAATGCCACAAAATACTCTTATCTGGGTTTTGTAAATATTAGATTGCTTGTCCTTGGAGCACTTGTGACTTCTCCAAACTATCCTGCACATATGAACGCTTCTTAGAAGGAATTATAGAAATATTCTGTTGATTCTCAGCACTGCTGACAGTTTAAATGTCACCCTGCAATAGTACTCATCAGTGTGGTTATCATCTTTTTGCCCATTTTAATCAATAATAATTCAGCTACATAAGTCATGCATCAGTTGGATATGAACATGCTGAAACTAAATGTGGAGAAAAATATAAGTTATTCAACTGGAAATGTTATGGGTTACTCTAGTTTTTATAATCATGTTCTATCCAGCAGGTAAATCGACTTTTCTCCAAATGCTACCTTACTGACAACAGTGCATTGTCAATTGGTTGTTCTGCTGTGTTGCTGAGATAAACAGCATGAATTTTGTTGTAACAAATTCAGTATCCAAATATGACAAATACAATAAATGGCCAAACAATTTGAAGGTGATTTATTCTACCAATTGCAACTGTGTGTGAATTGTCAACTACTGGAATGTTGTTTTTCTTTCATATACTACCTGTTCAAAATATTCTGATGTTTTAAAAATCATTCTTAGTATGCCATTTGCTCAAGATTAGTTCATTGCAAATGAACTAAATTAGAATGGATTTTGTGGGGCTTTGGCTCATATTTCATGTTTCTGTACAGTAACTGGTTGATCCTGAGTTTAGTTATGATTTATAGTACAGATTTTTATTATTAGAAATGCAGATTTCAGTTTTTTTGCAAATTACCTGAACCTCAAAATCTTTCATTTGGACAAACATTCCTGCCAATTAATCATTCACTAGAATGATCAGATAAAGTGTACATGAAATATGTATGAACGGAGTTGAAATGAGTTTAAGAGCTGGAATGAGTATTTGTAGACAGCTTTCAGAAGCATTCATCCAGCACTACTGAAAATGGCATAATTATTGAATAAAAAGAAATGACACCTGATAAGTGTAGGGCTGACAAAACACTGGAAGAAAACTATAGAAGATATTACTGGGATGGCAAAACTTTTCATGGAAAAAACCCCCACCAAACAATTAATTCATTGCATATCCCATGCTGAGAATGTTCCTACTTGTCTGGGCAGACACAAACTTGTGTTTTTAAAAGGGGAGTTAAAATCAGAAGGAAAAATGCATGGTGGAGTCGTCATAAATGCCAGTAATTCAAAATGGGGAGATGGAAGATTGTTTGATAGAATTGTGAATTACCAGGGTGTGTTCCAGAGCAGATTTATTCAGTCATTGGTTCTTTATACTCTACAGCAGCACTGATTTCACATTCAACTTGTTCACTCTTGTTTCTGGCAAAAAAAAAAAAGACTGTTTTATATATTTATATTATTTATATATTTCCACCCTGGATTTGTCATATTCCTCCTTTAAAAAAAAAGAGGAAACTGGTGATTTTGTGAGGCTTCGAAGCATTTTACAGACATTAACTAGTTAAATTTCATTACACTCCTCTGAGGCAGAAAATTAAGTATTAAAATTCCCATTTGTTGGATAAGGAAACTTAGGGACAAAGGTTAAATGATTTACTGAGGCCACAGGAAACAGCATAAGCAGTGGAGTAAGGAGTTCTTCCAACGCATTCCTGTGGCTGGTAACATACTGGGGCACAGGACAAAGTTGTAAAATTTCACACTCTTCATCCGTAGTCTAGCTTTTTACTCCTTCCCCTTTCCACCCAGATAA
Source organism: Nipponia nippon (assembly GCF_047370975.1). Taxonomy (NCBI): domain Eukaryota; kingdom Metazoa; phylum Chordata; class Aves; order Pelecaniformes; family Threskiornithidae; genus Nipponia; species Nipponia nippon. The sequence continues at coordinate 95,554,992 of NW_028262290.1, read as the reverse complement.
AAAACATTTTCAGTGAAGCATTATTCCATATAAAGTACTGGGATTTCTATTTCCATCATCATTTTACTTCAAACAAACTGATTTTTTTACTCTCTTGCTTAAAAGACTATGCTATCTTATAGACAAGCTAGTCCTAGATAAAGTGCCAGCAGATACTGAAATGTGGCCACTACTGAAGTGTCCAAGAGCCACACTAACACAGAACACAGACGATGGCTTCACAGCTCCCTTGGAGCCTTTGGAATAATGCGGGCCAAGTCATAAGTTGAACCAAATGGCATTTTTCACATGTAAAATGTCATTCCATTGAAAACAGCTTCTGAAACAAAATTAGTTTGAGATTTTTTCCCGAATATTTTACACTGGAAATTTTGAAATCAGATTAAATTTCTGTTTTCTGACTGAAATGTTTACTTATGGACTTAGAAGAACAATCTTAATATATTAAATCAGATTTCCGCCCCCTCCCCCCCTTATCTTTGGCAGGTTAGCAATAAAATGGATAAGCCCTGAATATATTTCTGTTACTCTTATCTTCATCTGTCTCCCCCCCTCTTCCTTTTATGTGTTCCTCTACTCAATTTTCAAATCTTCCTTGACTTTGAAAGACAGAAAAGTGTAATAGTGTGAATATGCTACCACATATCCTGAAACACTGAGAAAATGGTGAAAAAATTACAAAGGTAGAGAGAAGAAAAAAAGCTGACATTTCATAAATTAAAGAATGTTTTGAGTCAAAGTGACTTAGAAGAAAAATTTCTCTTCCAAGTACATTTGAATTTTTTTTTTTTTTCTGAATTGAAAATTGCCCTTGAAACTTTTCTGAATGGGAGAAGGTGAAAGGTATTTTGGGCAGCCTTTTCCATAGAGAAACCTAAGATTTTAGGTGAATGGGAAAAACTTCACAACACCTTTTAGGGCACTTTTAATATGTTCACTAACGATCACTTTCATTTTTCTGCATTCAGGTAGCTTAGTTTGTTTATGTAGGGCACACGGGGAAAAAGCAGTTGTCAAGAAGTTAATTGTCCTGTAGTCTTTATATAAACTTGCTCTAACAGGCCCAGCTTACTTGAAAAATTTCCCTCCCCGTTCTGCAAGCATCTTTAAAATACACAGTTTGTGTAAGCAGTGTGCTTTGTTAGACAGTTAAGGCTGCCTGTAAGAAGTCTTTTCTGAGCAGGAGCTGGAGACAGACCGTACGTAACCTCTTAACTGGATGCAACCTGCATCAAGACACCTGAACCATTCTGTGAGGCAGCGCTACGTGATAAAGCACAGCAAACATGGGACTATACTGAGAGGAGCTTGAAACAGACATCCTAGCAATCCCCAGAACCTCAGCTGGGCTTGCACACCTTTCAGTAGTGGTCAGGGTTGCCCTCATGCAGGCAGGGACTTGTTGGGGCCTGACTTCTCGGAGAATATCTCATAGGGTGCATAGCCCCTCAGTTGCTTCTCCCATAGCTTTTAAGACGCGCTGAATGCCACTCACAATGTAACTTCAGTTTGTACTGGATATATGCAGATCTATCAACAGCAAATTAAAAATTTTTACCAGGAAAAATGTTTTCGTTGCACAGGAAATTCCATTTTATTTTATTTCAGTTCATTTGAAAAATGTATTTCTTGAATATGTTATCATGGTAATAAGCCAAATGGGACATAAAGCTTTCTGTACTTGACAGAGCTTCCCTGCCACGTGATTCACAACAATGTATTTTAAATACCTGCAAATTCCCTTAAAAAGTGGATTCATTTAAATTATACCACCAACAGAAGAATTACCTGAAGCTCACATGAAGCACTTGCTAACGCATGTGTTTTGTTTCATCCAAAGATGTAGGTTAGTTTTAAATGGTAATTGGAACAACTTGCAATGTGTGCCAGAAAAATGCAGCAGGCTTCCATCTGTACTTTGCTTCAATCTGATACTATTAAATGGACTTTCATGTGACCACCCTGACCTATCCAGAACTCCTGCTGGCTTTCAAGATTGACAGTAATGCCAGGGAGAAGCTTATGAATCAGGGCAAATCTGCTAAGGCACATGAAGCCCTTTTTCAATAGTGCCTCAAGCATTTAGGCACAGATCTTGGAAGGGATCTTAGCAGCAACAAATTTTCTGAAGACCACAGCCCCAATGCCCAAGTTGCCCAGTCTGTGAAATAACCTACCCTGCCAGGGGTGTTAAGAGTCTACATGATACACAGGCTTAAAGTGCTTTGAGATCCACAGACAGTGTGCACCATATGAGTATAAACTACAAATACGTATGTCCTTGACAGATCCCAAAAGCATGCTAAAATCCTGACTCAGGGCTCTACTGAGAAGAGCTTATAACTTCTAGAGAATGGACAGTGATTGCAATAGTAAGGCTGTGTTTTTTTTTGTTGGGGTATTTTGGGTTTTGTTTTTGTTTTTTTTTCTTCTAAGTACAATGTTACAGATGATGGCCTTCCATTGAGCTGCTTTGTGTCCTTACAGTCAAAAAGCCAGCCTAACTCAGTACCGGGGAATTATTATTCCCAGGGCACCATGGAGTTAGTGTGGTCAGTCAAGAGCAGTGACTGTGCTGCCTAAGCTTTAAAGCAGTCTCTCAGTTGTTCACACTCGCACTAGACAACTCGCAAGCGAGTCCTGTAATTGAAGGTCTCTAAAAAAAGTCTTATATGGTTTTGACCTGCCCTGAATGCATCTCAAGGGCAGGGTTACTAAGCTTTAACTAAACATTTCACTTATGAATGCCTCTGCTGTTATCCAAGTTGTTGAGATCATGTTGAGGAGGGAACCCAGGGGAATGAAGTGAGAAGAGAACAAGACAAGAATGTGGAAATAATGGTGAGAGATAAAAAGAGTATTAAAACAGAACTGAGAAATCGAATGGCAAGAGATGAAGAGGGATAAAGCATGCCTGGAAAGGGGCAAGTCACAGAAGGCATGAAGAGGGAGGTTATTTTGGAAAATGCATTGAATCCACCTCCATTTCTATTTACAAGCTGATTCAGCAGTGCCTGTCATTCAGATCATGTCTCAACAGCAAAGGAATTGTTGTGAGAAGCAAATCATAAAACCAACAGGTGCAGAGAACATGCTGCTGCTGCTATGTTTGGAAAAAAAAAAAATTACAGGTCTCACATTTAACGTCAACTACAAAAAGTGGAGGTGGAAGAAATTGCTGTAAGAATAAAAGCGAGCGAGCAAGCACCTATCCCTGCAGTGGTTTGTTGTTTCTTTTTTTTCTTAGCACACTTTCCATTCAGGATCTGTGTGTGTGTGTGTGTGCGTGTGTGTTTGCGTGTATGTGTGCACTTGCCTTTTGGGTTTTTTTAATCTACCTCTCTCCACCCTGTTTCTCACTGGTTTCTCTAATGAAAGGTCTACTACTGAAAGATAGAATCTACCTTCTTTCTCTCATTATTTTAAATTATATTTCGTGAGCTGCCTAGGGACTTCCTGGCCACAACTGTCCTATTCATTAAAATAATAATAATGATTATTATGATTATTATTATTATTTTACATTAATAAAACTGTGAATGCTGTGACTGGAAATGCAGAATGCCTCAGCCCACACATTCGGGGCAGCAGAGTGTGTCTGCGTGCGAGGGAGCGCAGCTAACCTCGCTCACTATCACATCTTTAGCCTTTTCTACCGCAAACCGGTACAGATTTTATCTGAGCTGTGCTTCTCCAGCAGCAATCACAACAGTCACCAGGTGCCAAAATAATTCTGCTCAGCAACTCCCCGCCCTTTCGCCACGCTCCCCGGCAAGCACCCGTGCACCCGCACGCCTGCACGCCCCTCGGGCAGCGGGCAGAGGACTCTCGGCCGAGCCCGCCAGCCAACTCCAGAGGTAACGCGGCAAGAGGAAACCTTGCAAGAGCTGCAGTTAGCCAACTGCCATATGCCCTGACAAAGCTACCGACAGCAGCGGCGAGCCCAGGGAGTGCTTTTATCATTAGCCCCTCACCCAGCAGTGGAGGAAACTCATTTAGCCCCATGCTGGACTTTCATTAGGAGCGACTTGCATCAGATGGTCGCAGCGTTCTGGCACTGGTGTCGCCTGGTCCGTTGCTGGAGATGTGGCCATATCTCACCCCGGCAGGGATCCCCGGATTGGAGCGGCTCTTCATCGACAGATGCCAAGACAGCAGCAGTAGCGGCGAGAAAGGCAGCTTGGCTTGGTGCTATCTTTTATGCTGGCATGTTGCAGCCCCAAACTTTTCAGAGGCGGCTTTTTACAAACCACTTATTCCTGTTAAATATAAGCCAGAAAGGCAGGGAGTCTGTATGGATGCGGAGAAATAAAGTAAAATAAAATATGCCTAAAATTATCACTTGAAGCTAAAGCAAGCAGCAAAGAAGCTGTCACTGACAATCATTATTTCTAACCTCAGGACTGTAATAAAAAATCAATGAAGCAGGAGATGTCAATATTCTAGTAACAAAGATGTGATACCACCACTCTCCCCCCCCAACATCCTAGCTACTTATGTTAAAAACATACAAAAGTGGAAGCATGGGTGTCAGAACATAAATATTTTTCTCTTTCCAGAAATATCCCACCATTTGGGGATCACTGTTTGTATTGCTTGCAGGAGAAGATTTTTAAGAAGGAGAGGTGAACTGAAATAGTGTTTTCTGACACTGAGCTGTCAGTTCTTTAAAGTCCATAGTGACTCTGTCCAATGTGACTCAAAAAACACCACCCACAAAAAAAAAAACAACACGAAGAAACAACAAAGGCAGCAAAGCACCTTGGCTATTTTCACTGCCTTCCTGCCTGCTTCCCAAACATGGATATTTGTATTTAAATCTCTCACACTTTTTGCAGTAGACTACCTCACCGTGCAGATACTCTATAAACCGATATGGGCTAACAAGAAACCCCTTAATAAATCTCTTGATTTTATCAGCTTGTTTTAATGAACTTCTGTGTTTAATAAAAAACAAACACACCCAAAGTACAAAATGAGCTTTTTTAAATCTATCATTTCCCTCACTTTTCCCATCACCATAGCAGAAGGCTGTCCCACACTGATTAATGGGTTTGCTTTTCGGCAAGGCGAAATATCAGTAGCTCCCTTTTACAGCTAGGGAACAAAACAGTAAGAGAGATCAGGTCCTGGCTTCTTGAGTAGAAACTCCAGCCCCAGTTTACACGCACAGACGTGGGTATAGCGAGTGTGGAAGTGAGGTACCGCGGGGCACGGGATGAGGCAGTCGGGAAGCTGGGACGGGAGCTCGGGGCAGAGGCAGCTAGCCTCATGTTAACTAAACCTGGTGCCTAACTCTTCCCCACTTCGGGTGGGGATCCATAGCCCAGCAACCTCTTCTCTGGCGCTGCCGCTTTTCATTCCCAAAAGGGACCCATTCACCTTTCCATTAAACCAGTTTTATGCCAGTATAGCTCAACTGTCATGTAAACCCAGCCGATGCGACAGCACGCCCTCGTTGCACAGGCACCCCTAACCCCCACACACTGACTGCGGCCATGACCACTGCCTGCGGCCAGGTGGACTCCGTCAGGCCCCGATGACTGAAAATTAAGGTATTTTTAATTCACATTTTTTATAGCTTTTCTGTAAACCAGCCTCCGTTAGGGCAGACGGCAGGGCGGGCCGGCCCGCGGCGCTGGTGACTTCGCATCGGCCTTTCGCAGGCCATCCTGCCGCTCCTCTCTTCAGAAGCGATCACCCTCAGGAAGCAACCAGCAGCTGCGCTCACCCCTTTTATTTCATTTTATTTTTTTCAAGCACACCCGGTGCAGAGGGCCCGCGGAGAGCGAGCGCAACACGACAGCCATGCCGGCAGGGCTTTTGTGTAACCCGGCCGGCGGCCTCCCCTCCCCTCCCCCGCCAGCGGGACACAAGCCCATAACGAACAACAGCTCACGAATCCCCAGCGCCAGAAAAGGAAGGCGCAGGGCTCTGGCCGCCGTCAGCCCCGCTTCCCGCCGGCCCCCCGCCGCCGCGGGCCTGGCCTGGCCGGGCCGGGCCGGGCCGGGCCGGGCCGCGCCGCCTCCGCCGCCGGCCCCGCGCAGGTGGGCGGTGTTGAGGCGCCACCTACCGGGAGGCGGCGGCAGCGCCCCCCCCCCCGCGAGCAGGGGGCGGGTGTGCGTGTGTGTGGCGGGGGCGGGTAGGGGGATGGATATGTGCCCTTACATGCACGTGCATATGCAAATACACAAATTTAAAAAAGAAATAATAAAGCCCTTATTTCAGCAGAAAGACCCCGAGCCCTCCTGCAACTAGCGGGCGAGCCGTGCCCGAGCCTCCGGAGGATGTCGGCCTGCGCTGGGCCTGTCTGCGGGGCCAGGCCGGGAGCGGGCACCGGCGTGAGAAATGGCAGAGGTCGGAGGATTTTACAAAAGCGCCGTCGCCACCGCGTTAGGGGCTGGGCGGCAGGGGGGTGGGTAGGGGGGACAACACGGTTCCTGGTTTTAATTGCTTCCATTTGGCCGCTGCCTGGGTTGGGAGCGACGTGGACGTAAGTGAATGTGTCCTGACCACAGGAAGGAACAATGTTAAACATTTTAATTACACGAGGAGTGAAACAAAGTAAAAGCAGAACAATGAAGACCAAATATAAAGAAAGGCAAGCTAATTAATGGAACATCAACATAAGAATTTAATGCAACCAGGCTGAATCTGGTTTGCAGCATGAAAAGAAGGAAAACAGCTCTATTGTCCTGACAAGAAGTGAGCGCAACCCAGCACCCAGCGGTTTGTACACGGCACGGCTGCCGTGGCCTTGAGCGGGTTACTTCCAACGGAAAGATGCTTTTAAGAAGATCTTCAGGAAGCTGTGAACCAACCTATCTAGGCTTGAAATCCATAGAAATGCTAAGCACGCAGTGGTTCAACGTAATCATTAAACCTCTGTAAGCAAAGTGTAGCTGTGGGTGTGTTCAAAACTACTCTTTAAGTAAAAACACTTGCCACGGACCTAGCTGTGAAATACGACATGTTTTGAAAGGGGCCATCCAGTTGCCAGGACACAGTTTTTGCACTTGGTTATTCCTACACCCCAAGTGTGGGCATTTCACGCAGCATGAGGGCCCAGTTGCCCCTGGCACCCTCTGTGGTCAGCGGAGAGGTGAAAAAGAGGGCGCAATGCTAATGCCGAAATTTGTCTTCTGTGGAGAAGAGCCACCTTCTGCCACTGACCCGTTGACCACAGAGGGAGCCCAGGGAGACCACCCGGCTGGTTTAGCTGGTCAGCGTTGGGCTGCAGAGCTGCCACAAACAACTAATTTCCCTTCAAGCACCTCTGCCTGCCCATGGTGACAGCCATGTTCAAGTATGCGTGTCTCTCTCTGCAACTCCAATGGATAGCAGATTGAAATACAAAGCCTGTTAACTAGGAGCAGATTTTTCAGGTAAACTCTTTCCTATTCAAAGAATAATGAATGCCTTTTTGGCTTTCCCACACTAGCATGGGGCACTACAACATATGTCCATGAGCAGGAGAGATGGAGGTCAGGTTAGGGATCCTTTGATTATGTGGCCCAAATGCTGTCTCAGCTTGCATGACAGTTGGTGCTGCAATGAAGTTTTCATTCCATTCCCTGAACTTTAGCCAAGTTTGCAGACCTGTTGATGACACCTAAGTAATTGTTTTCACTTTACTTAAGTAAAGGCAAGCAAAGCATTTTCAGGGGAAAGCATTCACGTGTCGTAAGATACATATTTTACCCAGGAACTTGCAATTTTTAGCAGACTGTGACTGGTTTAGTTAAGTTTCCATAAATCAAAGCAAAATGCAGAGAGTATGAACATCAAAAACGTTATCAGAAGCCCACAGCCAGGTATGGCAGCACCTGGGAGCGCTGGCCAAAATTGCAAAAAGGGATTGAAGAGCCTCACTTGGCATTTAGGACTTAATGTAAATCGTAATCATCCTAGTGGGGGTTTTGCCATTGCCTTTACTAGGAGACAAAGTCATCCTTTCTCTGGGGAGGCAGGAAACCAGAAGAGTCACCCTTAGTATAACAGTGAATACAGGGTTTCCTAATATATATTGCAGTCTCTTGAACAAGTAGTTGTTTTGTGTGTTGTTTTTTTAAAGCAGCTAAGTAGCTAGCCTCATTAAGTAGGTATACAAACAAGTCGATAAAGCAAGCAATATGTTATTGCGCAGTTGTTTTTTAATCATCTTAATGTGTATTTATGCTATGTATGTACCTAGCAAGTGCACTGCAGATTTCAGAAAGTACTACTAGTGAGCAGTGCAATGGTAAATCACAAGAAAGAGTATCTGTTTAAAGTTATATCTTACCTTTCCAAATTTCATTGTGATGTTTAGACCTAAATGTTTTCCACTGAATAGTAGGACCTTTTCCTAATGCCACTTCAGGAATAAATGTTAGGTTGCTTCTGCAACGGATGGACCAAAACTTGAAGTTGTAAATGGTTTGGATGAATCTGAGCCATATCTGACTTTTGTCCCATACTAGATCTAGGCCAGGGTCAAACTAACCTTCCCCCAAATCTACAAAACTTGCAACTTAAAAGATGACTATCACCAAACTTTGTAAAATTTTAAATCCAGAAACATATGTAGTTCCTATTCTTTCAACATTATCATCCTAATGCACTGTGTCTGGATATGGGAGGAATCTTTAAGCAGTGGAGACCGATTTCATTAACTTTTTTGTGTCTCACATCTTGTAGTTTATTGTGTCATAAATATCCGCATTGTATAACATTCTATGTAAAACTTAATCAAAATAAGCTATTGATCAGGGAAACCAGAGTGAATACAGATGGACAGATTTTTTTCTGTTTCTACTGGAAGTCTTAATCCACCAAAATTAATGCACTATCACAGAAGACCTGCATTTGCTCTGCTGCTCTACATCTTCCAAACGTATCTAAAGGCTATTTCAGAAATGAGACTGATTAACACAGCCCTTGTCTTTTCCTTTCCATCATCTGAATGAATGAAGGAGGGTGTGCAAAACTATTTGGAATTATGGTCCTGTCAGGAACATTTCTTGTGACTCAGCATTAGACTATGTGCTAGTGAAAACAGCTTTCAGATAAGCAGAGCTTGGAAACCCATTTGCCAGCTCCACCTTCTGCTCTCCCAGTATCCACAAACTCTCCCCTCAAGCCACCCAGTGGAAGATTGCTTCGAGCAGCCCTCTCTTCCAAGCGCACTTGAGAAGGTTGCAGAAGGCCAGACCAATTGTCCTGATGGCAGCAGGACAAAAACCCCTGTGCTTCTCAGAGGAGCTGGGTCTACTGCATGTGAGCAAATGGCTGTTATAAGAGAAGCTGCTTTTGGGCACCACTGCTACAGTCTGATGACAGCAGAGGCCAATTGCACGTAGCATTTTGATCTTTTTTCTTACCTATTAGAGGAAAAATATCTGTCTGCTAAATATTATTCTTCCTGGTATAGAAGATCAGACCAAGAAACACATCATGCCAGAATGGCTAGATGACACAACAGATCAATATGGCAAACATAAAGATGATATTCACTGAAGTTCAAATGGGAGCACATCTGAAATCTGAAGTGCATTGCATCAGTGGTTTCTTCTGGTGCTGGATTAAAGATTTTGGGCTCAGATGGTCTCTTGCATGTAAATATAAAAGTGCTAGCAAAAGTCAGAAGGGAGCAAACTTTCTTCCTGGAGCTGGTCATGTGCGTAAGCAGGAATTCCAATCACTCCTGGAGACCCCATGGTATTAAAACCTTCCTTCTGGACTGGATCAGACCTTCATTTTATTCTCCACTGATGATTATAACAATATTCAGGTACAAGTATATCTGGTAGGGCAGAGGGCCTGGCATCATGTCACTGCAGGCAACCCAGCTCTAATGAGAGGCTGTTCCAGGCCCCACTGGAAGCACACTGTTCTGGTAGTTATTTTGCATTTTCCTTAGCACATGCTCTGTACCATAACGTTATCACAACCTCAAGGTATGAAAATGCAGTAACAATGGAGGCTCTGCAGTGGCTCCGTGGAGGGTAATAAAATGCCAGCAGTAAGAAACAGGAGGTAGGCATGGAAGTATTCATCTCTGGCCAATTCTGTTGACACCCAGTAGGACTGATGCATGAGCACAGAAGATGAGGGACATACGCAGGCAAGAGACTAGACAGTATATTATTAATAGCTGATACATGTGGCATGTTCTCTTAGAAGACAGATGAGCAGAAGATGGGTACTCAGAAATAGTTTTCAACATTAGGGATGCAAGTAACAGCAGGTAAACTATAGCAAACCGAATATGCAAACAGTAGTGGTTAAGCTTGATTCAAGTCCAGAAAACGTAGAAAGACTATAGAAAATGTTATGTGCTGGAAAAGATGTCTGCGGTCTTCAAGGTTTTCTCTCAAATGGGCCATTGACCCTTGACCATTAGAAAATGCCTTTCTTCAGCCTAGCTCTCCTTCTGAAACTGGTAATAGGCACTGAAGTTACAATATTGAGGAGAAATAACAAATTTGAAAATCCATTTTACTATCTCACACCTTTTAATGATGGGGAATAAATATAAAGGATGCAGTGAAGATTAACATATTGTTAATACTTTTTACTAAAGTGCCACCTTCATTTTTATGTATGAAATGTAGCAATGAGGCATGTGTGTATGTGTCTGTGTGTGTGTATTTGCATGAGGTATCTATAAATATCCCTTAAAGAAGGACATACTGAATGGGCTTTCCAAGATGCTGAAATAATTCAGTATGGTATTAAGCCCCAAAACACGAAGTGATCACCACAGATATAGATTCCAACCTTTTTTTTTTTTAATGCATTAGAAGCGATTTTGCCAGTGCTTTCTTTACAATTTCCTAACAGAATTATTTAATCTGTGTATTTTACAGAAAAATCAGAATATAACAAAGACCTGCCTTGAACGGTTCTAATTTAACAGCTTCTGGAATTTGTTTATAGAGATCTGGAAGGATTCTGAATGCAATGTGGTTTTGTCAGAGCAAATAAAGGTACCTCTTAAATGATATTTGGCAGCTAGCATCACCCAAACTTGCTTGTCATTCATGATTCAGAGGAGCTGGATGGATGAACCCTGGGATTCTTCCCATCCCCTTCCTGTCATGTCTTCATCCTCCATCTTCCCTCTTCCCTCCCAAAAGCCAGCCTTTGTCAGCTTGAAGATGGAGGTATGGTTATGGAAGTATGGACTTTGCATGGTCTATGGCTGCAGCCAAGCATACAGTCTTAGGACTGCATAGATTTACTGTGAGGTTGAAAGATCTTTAGCTTGCCACACATTAACATCAGCTGGTGTGATACACGGTTGCACAAAGCTACGTGTTTAAATGGGAACCTCATCTGCTCCTATGAGAATCAGCACCCAGCTTAGGGAAGGGGGACAATTTAATCTCAGGGTACAAGGAAAGCCAGGGAAGGATAATCACTGCTGATATGGATGCTAGGGTCCTACAGGCTGTGGGCTAATAATGAAGTGTGAGATCACTGAGTGAATTTCTGCTTTCCCAAAAAGCACGAGCAACCAGAAGTTCCCGTGTGTAATTCTTCCAGGACTCCACATGACATCTCAATGGGAATGACAAATAATTTTCAAAATGCAAAAACTCTTGTCTGCCACATACTCAGTATCTTAGCGAGGTTTCATGCAGAACTCAAAGAGGGAAGAAGAAGGGAAGGGAAGGGAAGGGAAGGGAAGGGAAGGGAAGGGAAGGGAAGGGAAGGGAAGGGAAGGGAAGGGAAGGGAAGGGAAGGGAAGGGAAGGGAAGGGAAGGGAAGGGAAGGGAAGGGAAGGGAAGGGAAGGGAAGGGAAGGGAAGGAAGGGAAGGGAAGGGAAGGGAAGGGAAGGGAAGGGAAGGGAAGGGAAGGGAAGGGAAGGGAAGGGAAGGGAAGGGAAGGGAAGGGAAGGGAAGGGAAGGGAAGGGAAGGGAAAAGCCTACAAAATTTGGACATAGTTGGAGCTTCTCCTTTAGTATAAAAGTGGTAGCAATAGGAGAAATAACCTGGGGAAAAAACAGAGGTATATATAGCATGTAAATTCAGGACATAATGATAAAAGCATCTCTGCATATTTTTATATGGTTCTAATGAAAAACAATTGCTAATAAGAAGTGACTGGTTAAATTGTGTCAATGACCAGTCCTATTCAGCATGTTCTGCTGAAGCCAGGCACCGTCTGAGGACAGCTGGAGCTCAGCCAGAATGTCATGACCGTGGTCAAGGTCAGAGGTCCTCATGTGCCAAGCAATACAGTCTGGTTCCTAATCTTTACAAACTCTTTTTCCATGGGGAAGCAAACTGGAATATAATCAGTTGGACACATTAGTATTTTTAATCCTTATCTCCTTTTGATATAAAAATAAAGCTACCAGTTATTTTTTGTTTCATTATTAAGCCTTTGGTTTTTACAAGGATTTCAGAACTTGGCCTAGATTAGAAGCAAAAATAGTAAGAGCTCCTTTTCATAAGAAATAAGATTTAAAGGTATTAGGGGGTATATGCCCTCCTTTTTAGCAATCAGCATGGGAAGTTCTTTTTTTCTGACCCTGAAAAAAATCAGCTACAGTAGCTCAAAACATGGGGTTTTTTTGTTTCATTTTTGTAAATGCTGTTTGTAGTAATATTCCACTAACACACACGGAAGAGAGTCCTTTCACAGCCTTTTTCTGGCTAAAATTGGACTTGCTATAAATAGTTGGTATGCAGCCCAGTGCAGGGGGATTGGACTGAATGTTGAGACAGGTGTATTTTTGGCTCAGCCACTGCCCCAGTATGTAATTGTGGTCTCTGCATCAGTTTTCTCTCCTATCCTAGCTTGTCTGTTCTACTTAAACAAATGCTCTGAGTTTTAAGACATGACGTTTTACTATATATTTGTAAGTAACCATACCCAAAACAATGGTTTGCACTTGAATCCTTATGCTCTGTTAGTATTGAAATAACAGCAGCCTTTCAATGGTTGCCTCTTCAGAGGAGTTGGGCAGCTTTGACATCATGCTTTAATCTTAAATTGGGCTTTGTTCGGAGATGTAGCAGTCAGGAACAAACTATTATGTGTGGGCATGTGAATGCAGGAACAAATGGAAATGGCTGCATCCAGGAGTCTGGAAATCATTATGTTCCTGCCATCACAGGCAGCCACATTGTACAGTTCTTTCCAGAACCAGAGCCTCAGCTTGAAAGGCCACTAGACTCTCCAGATTTTGCAGAAAACAAAACCTGGCTCATTTTTCGGATGTTCCTGATGGTTGTGATTCCACATCCTGAGCTGGTGCCTCTGCTGACTGTTCAGTGGCCTCATCAGTCTCTGACACTGCTGCCAGCCAGTTCCCTTCCATTCCTTGGTGCTGGCAGCTACATTCTGATGCAAGACTACACCTCTCTCCTCAGTGACAGTGGTTTTTGGAAACAGATGAAGTGCCAGACAACATCAGACCCACAGCTCAACTACTGTAGCACCTGCTCTCTGGCACTGTAGTAGTTCTCATCTTGGTCCCTAAGTTAGAAGAATTAAATGTTCACGCCCAGCTTTGTGTGGTTTAGTCTGTCTTTCAGAAGAAAAGTGCAATAGTTTTGCATATTCTTATTACTGTTCAGAGAAATTTCCTCTTCAAATTCCATGTCTTCTGGGCCTCATTGCTTAGGCACATTTCAATCTGAGGTGTATTTATAATCTTGCAGTTCAACCAGGGGCTCCCTTCTCCTTGCACTATGAGACACTCAGTCTAACTCCTCCCAACCTTTCTCTAGTCTTATGAATCTACACTATGATGTTCCCTAGTCTAATTTTAAAGGGAAAAGTTTATTTCCTCATTAGATGTTTGAGTTACCTGAGACCTGTCATCATGATTCTCTTTCTTTAAATATTCTTTAATCCTGCAATGTCCTTTTGAAGTATATGACCATATACAGCAGCTGAGATCAGGCATTGCTAGTGATTTATGTAATGACATTCCATTATTTCCTGTATTACTGTCCATTCACCCTGGCTGCTTTTTATGCACAAGTAATGCAAAATGGCAATACTGATCATTGCTTTTCTAGCAATTGTCTGGGTCTGTTTTGTGTCTCATATAGTCATTATTAAAGTTAATAAATGAAGCCTAGTGAGCTTCAGAAAGCTCGGTTTAGTACTCATAGTGTTTGTTTCCCCAGACATGAAGAATCAGCTGGTCTACAGACTCAGTTTTGCTGCACGAGGCTGGATCATTGCACAGGGTATGCCTTTCTCCTGCTCCTTTTCCTCCTGTGCCTTCTGTGAGCAGGGAGCAAAGGTAACCAAAGGACTCCCCATCCAAGGGAGCACAGAGTCCACTTGCCCACAAAAGGCCCTGGAGTTATCAAACACGTTGCTTCCGTAAAGGATGCCAGGCAAGCCAGTTACATAGGAAATAACCTGATATGTCAGGTCAAGAAACACACCCTCTACGAATGTTTCGGAGACAGACTTTCTGATCTGGTCTATACTATAGATGCAGCATGCATTTGCAAAAAAAATTCAGACAAGCTGGCAAAGTGACCTGTGGCAATACTTGCCATGACCAAATTCCCTGTATCTAAAGCACGTTTGCTATCCCTCTCCCATTGATATCCCTTAGAAAATATGTCCTTTTTTTTATGAACTCAGCCAATCATGACAAATAAGTTCCTTTCCCTTCTCTTCATCCGCTCCCATCTCATAATGCGTCTGATTCACAAGTAAATAAAGTAATACCATCTACAACTGCTACTGCTGCCTGCTCATTCCTTCCTAGATTTTTACAGCTTAAAGGGCCATTTGCTTACCTTACCTGGACATGAAAAAAGCCATGTAAATTGCCTCCAGTTGACAAAATGCAGCTAAAAAGTGAAAGACCAACAGTGAGACTGGTTTATCAGTAGGTTGGAAGAGAAAAGATAACTACTTTACTTTTATACTGAAAAAACGTATGTGCTATCTAAATGGACAATTTAACCTGCTCTTGAACTTCCCAAAAATCTTCACACACCCTTCATCCACATGTGAAAGATTCTGGTTGCTCCATATTTGAATTCCTGAGCTAAGACTTTGGTCTTCTGGGACAACTGGGCTCAAGCCCAGGCGCCTGGCATTCTCTCTCTTCCCACATCCACATAAAAAGCAACTGGGACTCCGGTCTTGCACTGGAGACTCTTAACTGTTCTGCACGTATGGAAAAGTGAGTCCCAGAAGCCAAGCTGATGGAAATAAACTGTTCTACCAATTGTGCACAAGAGTTTAGTGCACAGTCAGCTGTGTGGCATGGGTGCATGCTTGCCGATAGAATGTGAGCTTGAGAGCTGTACACCTAGCCAGTAAAAAGGAAGAGAGTCAAACAAGAAAAGCGTTTCAGGCGTCACATTTTTTTCATAATCATAATGTAGTTGGTTTTTCTAGAGAAATGGAACTATTTGCCTCTTTCTCCTCAATGGTTAAAACTACATTTCTTGGGAAAGGCTAATAAACTGAACAATAGAACCCTGGAGCCTGCAGAGATTGGGTCCAGTTTGTACAAAGAGAAAACAAAAAACAAAAAACAATCCCAAAAAAGGCCCTCTTCTTAAATTTGCCACAACAACCTCATGCCTAGAACTGCAGGAGGAGGCCCACACATAGTTTGGCCATTAATTATGATTTTTGCATCCTTTTGGTGGTATTTTTTGATGACAGGAGCAACTGGAGGAAATCAGAAAGCGGAGTTGGGGACCATTCTGAGTCACTTCTTGCTTTCCCTGTCTCCTCTCAGGAGCTGGCAGCCCCTGGACTTATTTCTGCAATTTTCTGAGCATTTTCCATGAAGTGCTGACTTGCAGTCGGCAGTCTGTATTACTTAGAGCAGTATTCAGCATCACAAAGGATCAGATCCTGTAGCTGAATCCAGCCAAGCTGGACTTACAACTTGTCAGCAGTCATCCACTGTGAACAAGGTGACAGAGTACCAAAGATCAGCATGGCTGGATGGTTGGCACATGTGTCCCACATTTTTGGGGCACATGTATGACCGTGTGTTACATTAATACACTCTGACTTAGTCTTACAGTAAAGAACTATCAGCCTCATTCAATCTATTCATTGTGGTTGAGTGCTCACCGATTATCTGTAGGAGTGCAAATACAGCTGTTTGTTAGACATGAGACATTCATTTAGCTCTCTGTATTGTCAAATACATTATTAGCTAATTTATAGTAGGACAATCTTTACCTCTAGTATGTGTGATGAACCTCATTTGAACCTATTTTGCACCTATTCCATGTCTCAGCTTGCTCTGGGTAATGGCTAGTGATGTGAAAGAGCTGCTCTTGACTTTCATAAACACACTGAGCTTCCAAGAGTGGCAATTAAAAAAAGGATACGCATTAATTAATTTCTAATTTCTTACTGGTAAATGCAATGTATTTCATGTTCATTAACAAAGACACAATGCCCATAAAATCCCACAAAACCATTTTTTTCCAATCATGTTTCAGAAAATAAATTTGCTTTAATACTTAGTGTAAGAAACAACTCAAAATCAGACATGACAGTCCTAGAAATCCTAAAGCACTAAATCTGAATTTTTCTGAAGGGATTTCATCTCAGTTTCATACTCAGCATTATTTCTCACTGGTTTATTTGGTGCACATAAAAATACTAATTCATTGCTGTGCTTAATATGGAGAGTGGTGAGTAGCTGGATTTTGAACCAACTTGTCATTGCTGAAAATTTCAGGGCCACTTCTTCAATAGTCATTGAAATCCTTAGTTAAACAATGACAGATATAGAGCAAACAAGCAGTCGAAGAAAAGCATGCCTTATGTCGATGAAACAGTACATAACATCACCTCTCTGTGAGGACAGTACTTATCGCCTTTAAAGAAATCACTTGGATTATTCAGGTTTAAATAGAAGATGTGCGAAAGGCCATATCTTCCCTCTTCCATCTAGGTGCCACAGGATATGGGAACCTACTCAAGCCTCGCAGGTAGGTAAAGATTCAGATCAGCTGAAGAGAGGCCAGGAGAAAGCAACGAGGATGACAAGAAACCCAGAGCACATGGGCTGTAAGCAAAGACTGAAAATCTGGTGGTGGTTGAAAGCAACAGCTAAAGAAAACTAGGGGGGAGCATGATAACAGTGTGGCTATTTACAAAGGAGGGACAAACATCTTTTCACGTCCACTGAGGATAAAGGAAGAAGTAATTTCAAGTAAGAGAGACGTAGGTTTAGATTTCAGGGAAAAAAATTTCTTCTGATAAAAGTAATGAAACACTGGAATATGTTGCCAAGAGAAGCTGTTGAATCTCACCCATCAGTGGAGTTTTTTAAGAATGTGCTGGGAAGATGCTTTAATGCAGGTATAGTTGTTCCCATCAGAAAGGTGGAAGGACAGACCACGTGTTCTTCTGAAATACAGGATCCTGAGACGCAGCCTATGTTCTATGCTTCTATTATAGCCTTTTTTTTTTTTTTATGGTCTGGGAGTAAATTAGGCAACTTTAGACCCAAAGATTTTGGAAGAAAAAAAAAATCTTACTTTTTTCATATTTTTTTCCCCTTCGCTTTTAAATTTTTCTCCTCTCCTCTGTTCTTTCCTTTTGGATCCCTTGAAAAGGGAATGTTCTTTGTCTCACTGCTAGGTTAACCCTCCATAATCCTTCTCCTGTATCTGTGCAAAGCTATGGTCTTTTTTCTTGTGTGTTTCCAGACTGTGTCCCTGCAAAGCTATACTAAACCCTTGCTTAATTGTGCATTGGAATTACCCAGTTTGCAATGACAGAAGCAATTCTGGTCCTGCAGAAGATGCCAAGACTTGTTCTTGAGCTTCCGATCCCCAAATTAGCAAAAGCAAAACTTTTATTATATGCAGCCTTGGCCACCTTCGACTTGGCAGTTAGAGAGGATTCTCTCTTACTGAACTTCTGTGAATTCTTTTAAAAATCAGTGTGCTGGTTTTGGCTGGGGTAGAGTTAATTTCCTTCATAGCAGTTAGTGTGGGGCTATCGTTTGGATTTGTGCTGGAAACAGTGTTGATAACACAGGGGTGTTTTAGTTATTGCTGAGCAGTGCTTACACAGAGTCAAGGCCTTTTCTGCTTCTCACCCCACCCCACCAGTGAGCAGGCTGGGGGTGCAGGAGAAGCTGGGAGGGGACACAGCTGGGACAGCTGACCCCAACTGACCAAAGGGATATTCCACACCATATGATGTCATGCTCAGCATATAAAGCTGGGGGAAGAAGAAGGAAGGGGGAGAAGTTCGGAGTGTTCTGAAGTTTTGTCTTCCTAAGTCACCATTATACATGAAGGAGCCCTGCTTTCCTGGAGATGGCTGAACACCTGCCTGCTGATGGGAAGTAGTGAATGAATTCCTTGTTTTGCTTTGCTTGCATGCATGGCTTTTGCTTTACTGTCTTCATCTCAACCCACGAGTTTACTCACTTTTACCCTTCTCATTCTCTCCCTGATCCCACTGGGGTGGGGGGAGTGAGCGAGTGGCTGTGTGGTGCTTGGTTGCCGGCTAGGGTTAAACCACAATAATCAGGCATATGGAAAAACCTGAAGTTATCATCTGCTGCTGTTCCAAAAGACCCCAGAAGTTTTGTTATACATTTCAATAGCAGTAGGACTATTTCATTGTACTGGGAAAAGATTATTTACCCTCCCCCTTTTTTTTTTCTTTGCACGACAGTTCTCATAGAATACTAAATAATGCCAGCAGGATTTAAAATTGAATTCAGAATTATTTTAATTACCTTAAATGTTTTACTTTTTTTCAGACTAAATGCATAAATAGGATCTGCTCGAACATGCCTAGCAGGATGCATTTAAATGCTTCATGCAGATAGGTTGTTCCCTGCTTCCTTGTTTGGTTTGGTTTTCCTTTTCTTGTTTTAAAAAAATCTAGTAGTGAATGAATGGAACATAATTATGCAAATATGCTAAATCCAGTTGACAGGCAGGATGCAGGCAATGCTAAAGCAAAGCTGGTAAGCTGAGGGCAACATCTACATTTCATTATTTATTAGGGACCAGATACGAAAAGGCATTTGAGCACCCTGAGAGACAGTCAGTCAGTAATATGGACAAAAACACCTAAGCGAATTACGTGCATTATTCTTGTACAATTTTACTGATGGCAATGTGGGTAAATTAAGTGAGTGAAATTAGTAAGCGGTGGCACTCCAAACTAATCTACTTTATGATTCAGCAATCCTATGCGTTTCTCTGAACACAAATTCCAAATGCAAAACAAGTGTCATACTTATGCATGCATCCACACTCCTATTTTGTAAAATTACTGTATGTTATATGTAAGGAAAGAACATTTTGTACAGTATATAGAAACTCTACTAGTGACAGTTATACCTGCTCTTATTGAAATGCTATAGGAAATTATGGATCATGAGCTATAATTTCAGTGGTAAAACCAAAAGTTATTTCCAAGCCTCTCTGCAAAGCTTTGTCATAAATCAGGGCAAAGAGGACATGACAAAGGACTTATGCAGTTAGCATTTCTCTCCTGGAAGGGACTGAAGAAAAAGTAAAAAGGAAAAGCAATGGCACTATTGTTTCTATATGCGATTTATGAAAGATGTGTTGTATTTGACACTGCTACTTACGGATGCTGACATTTGTAAAGGGATTTAATCACAAGAATTACATCATGTAAGCCTTCATATGTTGAGCTAGGCTGGTAATTATGAATGAATGGAGTGAAGGATTCCAATCAAAATAACCCCTAAACTTTTTCATTTTTAGCAGCTTGCTATAAAACTCACACAACAAATTTGTGCTGGGTCCAGTCTACTGAATAGTTGCATTACTGACTTGGACAATAGATTAAGGAGTACACATAAAACTGACAGATGGCATCTTTCTAGGAGGGATTCCAGGCACTTGGAAGGACAAGATTAGCACTCACAGCGATCCTAAAATGTTACTGGGATAATCCAAAACTAACAATATGAAATTCTAAGGAGAGCTATGCTTGGGAAGGAAGAAAACCAACTGAAAATGTAAGATGGCTAAGCAAAAAAAAAAATCTGGCAGTAATGGTAAATTAAAAAATCTAATATGTTTGAACACTATGTTGAGTAGAAAGGCCAGTGTCATTCTGGAGTGTGTTAAGTGATGTGCCATAAGTAATAGATGGAGGTCTTTATTCTGTCCTGTGCAGCAGTAACAGGGCTTCAGCTAAAATACGCAGCCTGGCTTTGAGCTTGGCACTTTAAGAAAAGATGCAGACAAACTAGAGTGCAGGCAAGAGCAGAAACACTGCTAAGAGGTTTAAAAACATGACAGAAGGGTGAAAGAAATGGGTTTGTTTAGTTTGGAAAAGAGAAGACTGAGGAGCAATTCAGTAACCATCTTCTAATATGTAAAAAGAATGGTCATCAGTTATTCTCCATGTTCACCCAACGTAGGAAAAAAATCACTGGTTTAATTTTTCAAAAGGGAGAAAGAACTTAGATGAGATTAAATAAGACTAGATTAAATTAGACATTAAAGAAAAACTTTCCAGCTGCAAAGGTTGTTAAGGACTGGAAGAGGCTGCCTAGGCAGCTTCTTTAACCTCATAATCGAAGGCTTCTATGAACAGATTAGACAAAGATCAGATAGATGGTCTGAGTATATTTGACCTTCTCTCAAAGCAGGGAGATTGACTAGCTGACTTTTAAAGATGCCTTTCATTCCTACATTTCTATGGTGCTATTGGTAAGTCACTTAGAAAATAATATTTTTAAATTACCCTAAATACATAGTTATTTTTTTAAGTAACTCACTTTAAAAAAAAAAAAAAAGATTCAATGCACTCAGCGGCTCTTATTGATCATGCAAGTGTCAGATAGCTCATTTGGGATTTGCATTCCAGTTTGGAAGGCTCCATTTAAAAAAAAAAAAAAACTAAAAAAAAACCCAAAACCAAACAGGATAAACTCTTTTTACCTTTCTCAGAAAATGAAGGGACAGTTCATCTCCCTTTGAAATAAAAGCCATGATTTGTATTGATTACAAGAGGAGATTCTGTGTTGTTCAGGATCAAGATTTGTTGTGTTTCATCACAGAAAAGTGCACTTGGATTGTCATCAGATTTGTAAAAATTGCAAGTCAAAGTTAGTGGTATTGGCTCAGAAATTACCTATTAAATACATACACCATTATGTGTCCATCATTTATATGTTCATTTTAAATATTATGATACGTAGGTGGGATGCTGTCAAATTAATTTGTTTGCATGTAGAATTTTCAGAGGTAATTCTAAAGGGTTTATATATAACCTTGTCAATGAAGCATTGTATCGTCTTAAACTCATGCAGTGCAATAGCATTTTCAGCTAAGCAAATTCTTTAACTTGCACTGTTTGTGATTGCTGATGCCAAAAATCCTGCTAAGGAAGTAGCCTTATCTGAACCTTCATGGCATGACAGATGCTTTGCAAAGATTAACATGTCTGTAATCTACATGCAAGCCATTCAGTTTGACAATAGTAGGACTTGAAGAAGAAACCTTTTCCCAAGTGACAATGTGCTTTAAATAGACATTAGTAGGTAACATGTTGTAAATATTACAATTACGCACATTTCAAAGGGAGTCAAATAGCCTTTCCTTTTAACACTCAGACAAATTAATTCTTCCTAAAATTAAAGACAAATCTTCTGGCTGTTCTTTAGACATCAAAATGATCTGCCATGTAGATACCAACAGGCAATTACAAATGGGTAACAACAGCACCATGCAGGTCCATGGCAAGAGATACGGCAGCCTGCTAAAAGTTAGGTTTCATGTCTGTGCCTTTTTCAGATCAAGAGCTGCCTCTCCCCCCTTTCTCCCTGTCTTCTCCTTCTCATAGCTGCTGCATTCAGATCACTTTTACAATAACGATGTTCTCATTGTGAGCATGTATTTGAGACCTTACTTATACCTTATAGGCTAATGATTGGCTTTGCCCTGCCGAACATGGAGATGTCAGTAGGTATTAATAATACTGTGAAAGAGATAACAGTATTTCCATAAATTGACCTTCTCTGATGATGACTTCACCCCATTTTCTTCAGTTCAGTTTAATGACTTGAAGAGTGCTCGGTGATGAAACCATTCCCAAGCATAAATTATTCACCACAGGAAAAAAAGAAGTTCCATTTCGCAAATTTCCATCAGCGACTGAGCCTCTGTAGGTGAATTGTCTTCAGAGGCAGAACAATCCTTCTGACCCTCGTAAACTTATTCGCACCCCTTTTTAAAATGAGATAATAACAAAAAAGAAGAGTAAATAATAAGTAGAATAAACCTTTTCTTCAAAAGAAGTGTTGACCCATACATTTCTGCTCTTATATGTATAAAACGTAGAAGAAAACTCATCTTTTAAAATACTTTTACTGTAGCTCATTAACAAGGAATTTCATTTAAAAGATAGAAATAGGAAAGATCAAAGGGCTGGACTCAAACCAACATGACCATAAATATTTTAAATGCTTGACATTACATACCAGACACAAATAAACATAGAAGCAAATTATAGCTTGTATTTCTAAAGATAAAAATATATCCCATCTGCATGTTAATATTTGCATATTCAGTACTAGCTCTTAAGCTACATTTCTGAAAGGATGATTTTTCTAGTATCTCCCCGTTGCTTGTTGTATCACACTACCACATTCAACTGGAGTTCAATGTAGAGAAAAAAATCTCAGCCTTGTTGCAGGAAGAATTTTTCCAGGCAGGATATGCAGGTGTCCGCTGCCCTTCCCTGGTGTTGTTCCTGGCCTGCTTCCTTGACTTCTTAGATCTGTTGGAGGTGGTGGGGTGGAGGCAGCCTACTGCTGGACAGCACTATCTGCCACTGGCAGTGAGAGATGTGCTCGGTGATCAGCCATAAATTCTCAGCCAGCTAATGAGAACAGGCACCATACAGGGGAGCCTGTTTGCAGCTCTGAAAGATGCTTGGTATCAATACAATGCCTATTTTCCAATTATTTTTTTTAAACGTACATCGCAGCCTTAGCAGATTAAAAGTGTGCACCTTTGGGGTACAGCAAGGTCTATTAAAGAGTATACACTGTCATGAATGAAAACTAGGCTTGAATTTATGCTGTGTATAGGGTCAAAGAGCAGAGTTTTCGTTCTCTCAGCACAACTTGTTCTTATAATAAGGATGGTAATTTTGCACAGATTTTTGTAAATTACTTTCCCGTTTAGGCACATTAAAACACCAAAACATTTCCTTTCCTTTTAAGATGTATCCTTTCAAAGATATCCCTTTCCCTAATGCTATTGGGACACTCATTGTTAAGCCACAAGACAGAAGGTATGATATGAGGAAATAAAAGAAAAGCTGTTGTATATATGCACCATAATCTTCTGATATTGAAGGGAATGTAATCTTATATTGGGAACTACCTGGCTGCTCCAAGAGGTCCCAAATTATGAAGATCTAAATCAAATCTGGTGGACCATCATATTTTAGCAATTTGATGGATTTCCTCTTGCCTTTTACCCTTATTACTGTGTAACCGTACAGAAGTTGTAATTCCTGAAGAGTCCCAGAATGGTAAATGCAGTTCAGGTCTGGGCACTTGCTGGTTTCTGCACTTTGAAAGGTAATTGAATAGGAACAAGTACAAGTGCAATTGAATATGTAGGCTAGAGGCACTAAGTTGCAGCCTCAAAGAGGTCATGCTGAAATGAATTTTTAAAAAGGACTATAAAATTGCATCTAAGATAGATGGGGTGCAAAAGCAATATTTAAATGAAATTGTTATGGATATAAGTCACTTGCCAGGCATTCTAACTATTTCCAACATAAAATATGTTTTCACTTCATATATAAAACATTGTTATTATTCACATCCTGTGTCATGTTAACATATTAAAACTTAAATGTTTAATGCATATATTAAAATTTTGTGTCATCATTAACACCGCTGATGAATACCCTTTAACAAAAATAATGGAAAAGATATGTCAAGGCAGATAATTTTTACAATTAGAATAAAAATATGTAACTTAAAGTGTGATAAGATAAAACCGTTTAATTCAAAGTTTCACAGTCCTCTCTCCTTGCTCATGGGAATCAAACTGCCATTTGTTTTCCTATTAAATGACATTTCAAATACTTTATCATAAACATAAATCACATCTCCTTTTGAGAAGGCAAATGACAAACTAAATTTGAGGTCTGACTTGCATTTCTATGCCCTACCCAAGACTAAATAGATGAGCAGTTGCTTTATAGATTGTATTTGATGGATAAACAAAGAGAGGCAGTAGGTTATGGAAAACATGCCACTTGGAACTGACATCTGCCCTCATAATTCGTGAGTGTCTTACCCTGCCGTGTCACCTCCGCAGACATCAGCTCCCCATCCTGGTTCATAACATCAAGGGGAAGAGATTTGGTCTTTTTTAAAGTAAAGCTGCCTCTTGTAAAATGCATACCTTTCCTTAGTGGGGAATGTTCTGGTTTGTGTGGTCAGGTAGGCAGTGAGAAAAACCCTCGGTACCAGGATGGGGTGTGCAGAACGATGCATGGGAGCAGGAGGGTGTTGGCACAGAGATGTGATCAGAGAAAGCGTGCTCAGGCTGCCCTTTGTATGGGAATGTCATAGTATGGGCGAGACTACTCCAGTGAGAGAGATGTCGCTCGGTACGAGATCACGGTGCAAGTCAGACCTCAGAGAGCTGGTGTGTCCTGGCTTTGCGATCCCTTTGACCTGCCATTGGTTGTGTTAGGCAGTTTCCTAACCAGGAGTGATCGGGCACAGGAGAAACACCACCAGCTGCACAGCAGTCATACCACACGGTCCCAGTTCTTGGTCGTTGGGCATGTTTAAACTGAACAGAGTTCAATTTCTCTTCTAGAGAACTTTTTCTCCATCACCAATGATTTCCTTCCCATCCAAAGCACACCCATCTGACATGCAGGAGGTGTGGCTGACTGCAGTCCATTAACACTTCTCCCATAACCCCACACAGAGCAAATGCACACACAGGTGCCACCAGTGCAAAAATCTGTTTGATCATCACCAGCAGGGTGATAAATCTGGGCTAGATATGTTAAGCTTGTGACATGGTTAGGTTTCTACCAGTTCTAGATGCTCTTGGACCCCACTGAATTTACCTGAATTCATGAAACAGGGGTTCACTAATTAAGACTTTACAAGTGGAGAAAGGAAATAAATTCCCTCAATAAAATAGTTGAAACCTACAAGATGCAGCATATTCACTTGGAAATCCCTAGCATTTACACTGCAGCTTTTCCAGGTCTTACATTTTTATTACCAGTTGGGTATTTTTTTTCTAAAAACAAATTCTTACAGTCAAGTGGTTAAAAGATGACCTCTGCTTTCATTTAAATATGGTGCATGGTAATTACGGTAAATATGGCCATGTAGCTGCAGAGAAAAAGTTAAGGATGTGGCTCTTAAGGGTCCACATTCCACAATCAAAAAGATAAGAGAATAAAAATTTAATCATCTTTTTTTTTTTTTTTTTTTTTTTTTTGTAAACTTCTTGGGTTTTAATCCACTTTTAGTATTTTGTGACCTGACTCAAGATTTTTTGAAAGCCTCATGTCGGCAATATCAATGCTTTTGTGCTGTAGAGATATTGTCAGCACATATTTGGAATAACCTGCATAATTCATTCATGAGTAATACATTCAGCCCAAACACATCCTGAAAAAATCCTTTACCACATAATTCATTTTTATTTAGGTGATGTATGTTTATAAAGTATAATGAAGAAACACTAGCCTCTCTCCATCTTGCAAGACCGCAGCATCCTTTTGTGTTTCGCCTGTAACCGTGGGTGAGAAAATCAGTTTAGCCTGATTATTAGCCAAATTAATTGTAATGGGGAAGAGAGTGTCCTGCTAGAAAAGCAAGAACAAACTTAATCTCACTCTTTTTGTGATGTAAATCAATAATTGGGTTTAAATATTTGCTTTCTGCCTAGGATTTCTCTGTCCTTCCACTAGCACAAAATGACTTAGGAGCAGCTGTTTAACGATATTTATTTCAGATAGATAGCTTAACCATATTTGTTTAGAGAGAAAGAGCAAGAGAGCTTTATAGGGCTTTAAAAATTCCTGTGCATAACTCCCATTTTAGGAGTTCACTTTTAAAAATCTATCCCTTAATACCTTGGAATCTTTCCTCTGTCACTTAAAGACCTTTTCCAGTTGGGTCTTTCTTAGAAAAGTCAAATCTTGGTATGTTTTCATTATTATTTTAGGTTTTAGGAACACCAGGAATATTAAATTCGTGCTGGTGAAGTTTGGCTTAAAAAATAGGTATCCTAAGTCAGTTAATGGGATGCTGATATTCACGATACCTTAAAAAAAAATCTACAGCAACAACCAACCAAGAAGTATGTCGGTTTTTCCTCATCTTTTCTGGGATCTGTTGGCTTAACGTTAGTTAATTTGAGTTTTTAAAAAAAAAGCATTTTTCTAAAGATCAGAGGATGGAAGCAATTTTGAAAGAAGGTTTTTTCTGAAGGAATTCCATGACATCATAGAAAACAATCTACCAGTAGGTAAGAAAAGAGGAATATTCAGTTCTAATAACCAATGATGAAAATGCCAGGAAATTTTTAAAATACCCTGACATGTAGCAGAAAACATCAGATTCAGGTGAATCTGGTTAATTCAATGAATCAGATTCCTAATTACATTTACTGTTTAATATATAATTTTCTGACACTGAAATAATTCAAGGAAAAAAAGGCTACTTTCTATAGAAAAACCCTCCACCTTGTAAATATCCATTTTTAAATCAATTATGTATAAATTAATAATTTTTTAAAAATAAAATCTTCATAAAATACATCCTTAGGCTCTGCAATACAAGTGTTACTCCTATAACAATTTCTCTGGAAGTAAGTTACGTTACAATCGTCTTTTACCCTGTAATATGGCTAAAAGGACACATCTAAAATGTAATGTAAATGTCTAAAAAAAAAGAAAAATAATACCAGAAGAAGTTATGGCAGATTAAATAAAGGTATGTTCATACAAAAGAAAATGCAGAAAATATGACTGTAATTTTCACCTAAGTCTTAGAATATCTATTTTAGAAACAAAAAGGCTTGCATTAAAATGCTGAATTAAAAAAAAGAAAACATGGTGGAGCTTGTAATCATGATATCATCATGAAAATGAGGTGAATATATCAGGAAAAAAGTTAACTGTTACACAATTGCACATCCTCATGTCTATTTAGGAAAAAGATAACTGTAATTTGCAATATAGTAGGTGCACATCATTAATGACTGAACAATCATGCATATGCATGAAGGTATAGTGCAATTTCAACTTCGTAATGTTTTGTCCTAAGACATTAATAGGGTAGCTTTAAAAAAAATCAGGCGGCCTTTGAGTATAAATATTTTTCTGGAGCATTTATATACTAAAGCAAATAATATTCTAAAAGTGGATTTCAAAGGACCATAAGGGAGATACAACCACCATATCTTATTGAATTGGGTTATGTATTCCCTTAGATTGTCTTGGAAAATCCCAGTATACATGACAATACAAATTAAAACAACTGCCGTTTTATCCGTTGCACTGTGAACAGGTACGTCCTGCAGTCAGGGCTGACTACCAAAGCTGTCGGTTTAACACACCGGGGTGACTGAGCTAAGATGCTGATTTCCTCTTCTCAGTGTGCAGCTCTATAGTGTTTCACAAATCACTGCTCTGTAACTGTTTTCTGCTGCTGAATTTCAAAACTGCCTTCTGTATTTGTCTCTCTATATCTTTATGGAACCAGATACACATAAATCAAGATTTTACAAATCTCAGCTTCTTAAATACAGGCGTGTGTGTCTGGCCTGATGACAACAGCCCTGAGCACCTGGCAGCTCCCACTGCTGCCAGTGACAGCAGCTGAATCATCAACGCAAATGTGGAGTCAGCTCAGGTACCAACATGGGCAGCCTCTGCACAGGCAATTTGGGCAGTGGCCCGTGCTCTGGTGATGACACCAACTAGCACAAAATGCCCCATATTACCTGAAGTGATACCTAAGCTCTCTTACCCTCTAAAACAGGACAGCTTCATGCAGACTGCCCACTGGAAATGGTCTGTACCCCCCAAAATCTCCTGAAACATGCCTAGGAATTGCTTGTGGTGGTATTGGCTGGTGGTGCTAGCAAGTCCAAAGCCATGGAAGAGCCCATGCTAGCAATTCATGAGCCCATGCTAAAAATAACAAAAGCACAGAGGATCAAGGTCCAGTGCTAAGGAATATTCCCTGGCAGGTTTTAGTTCAACAGTATGAATCTGGCTGCAGAAACCACCTTTACTTTCCTATTATTGAAGTATTAGAGACATAGCTTTTCTTCAGCAGCCACGGGAAACCAAAACAAGAGAAAGAGTATTCAGGTAAGATGAAAAGCTGTATTTCAGTCCCTAATGGTAATAGACACTCAGAGCATCTCAAAGATTTTTTCCAGACGCTATATATTTTACTCATACTTTAGGCAGGCCAGTGTTTCTGTGGCAAAGCTTTAACCAAACATCACAGTTTAGCCTCAGAATAAATGAGTGCTTAATTAAAAACTGTAACATATAGCAAAGTTTGGGTTTATTTTTATATGAATGTTTACTCAGCTAATGCACTGCAAATTAGCATTTAATGATGGAAGGGTGACACAAAGTCCTGAATGCCATCAAAATAGAAAATAAAGGAAGGAAACTCACAAAACACTGTTTCTAATGAGACAAAAAGCAAGATGCATAGTGATTTCAACTAGTCACCAGTTATCAAGGCCAACAGGCTGAACTGCTCTGAACACCTACAAACAGGGGTGGGAAAAGTGCCTTCATGTGACCTTTTCACATGCCTGAAGCTTCCTTTAGCAGGCATCTCATGAGCTTGGTGTGACTGTTGTTTTAAAAGACTGAGCTCAAGTAATCCGTTTCAAAGTTTAGGTTGTTTTCTTCTTTCCAGAAGAGCAGCCACTGCCCATTATTTCCTCTGGGGCACGTGCCAAGTCCATCTCGGCGGGGCTGGCTGTCCTCTCCAGAAGGCTTTCCCAGTAAAAGGTAGGCTGACCACCCTAATGACGACAGCTGCCACTTCCACTGCTTGCAGTGAGGAAATTCAGCTTGACTCAGGGTAGGGGGCCCTCTCCTGATTTCCATAGACAGCGATTGCAGTAGTAAGCAATAAACAAACGGGGGAAGCAGAAGAGATCCTGGAGTGCCAACGGGAAAGTACTTTGAGAGAGGTTGAAGAGGGTTGAAGGGATGGTTCTGAAGGCACTGTGAGAAAAGGGTGCATGAACATGAAGCATGGGGGAAGGGTGTCAGAAAACAGACAGCATGCATGTAAGTGTAGGGTAAAAGAGAGTGTGAGGTGTCTAGGCAGAATGCGGGATGTGATCTGTAGACTAAAAAATAATTGCACTGCTAAACCTCTAAGAATAATTGCACTGCAAAACCTCCGATGATCGTGAGGTGCTAATGTATATTAATTGCTAATATGTACAGATATATGTAGGCATTCTTGTAAAATATACTTATCACTGCTATATTAGTAGGTAATACATAACACTATATAATACGTAACTACTTACTTATATATATTTCATGATTTTCAGGGTTTTGGCAGTACAGGGTGTTAGAGCAGTAGAGCTGATCCACTCTTCCTCCATTGCCCGCTGAACAAGCAGAAAAGAAAGCTCTGCACTCTCTTTAACTGTCAGAATGACAAAAAAATGAGCAACAATGGGGTTAAGAAAGTATGTCTGTCACTAAGCCAAATGGAAATTAAAGGCTGTCCTGAGGACCTGCTGAGGACCTTGCAGGCTGACAGTAAAAGGTAGAAGACACCTGTGGCTTAAAAAAGCTCTCAAGCCTGGGGACAGGGCAGTCTTTTCACCCCCAGCACACCTGAGTATGGTACTAGCAGCTTGTTCACATACAGCAGTGTGAGTCATCCAGAGGCCCCAAAATATAAAATGCAATGTGGGGTTGTAGCCATTTTCCTTGTGTCCGTAGGCATTTTATCCAGTTGTCTACCTATGTATGGGAATATAACCACATACAGCATACAAACACATATAGCTAGCTTAATGCCTGCCAAGCTAGAATACACACATATATACAAAGTATTTCCTGAGGGAGCTATTGCCTCTTCATCTCCTTTTGTATTTTAGTAAAACCATCCTTTCTCATAAGTAGCTAATTACATAGAACATATGAGTAAGTCTCACCCATCTTACTCTAAATTAACGAACTGGAATACAGCTTGCCGTTAGATTGCTCTGACCAGGAAGACCTTAAGAGTGTTCCCCCACCCAACATCATTTCAATTCATCTTTATTTTACTTTGCTAGAAAGTGTGTCTTTGTAACTTGCAGTGCTGGGCGACGTGCCCTGCTGTGACATGAGATGTCGGGTTCTGTCAGTCACATCAACTGATGTGATGTGACGGAGCCTAATGTGATGGGACCAATGCCCTGCCAAACGTGTACTGTGTCACTGAGGTATTCAGAGGCTGGTTCCTCTGAAAAATACAGTGACGGAAGCCAGCCTTTACATGGCGAATAAGGCTAAACAATTTTGTAAATGAAAATGCAATCAGGTGTTTGTACAAATATGCATGTACAAGTAGCATATTTAGTTTATTTTGCTTTTCTATATGTTTGCAATGGCACTTTGATGATATCCAGTCATGAATTTCTCACAAGTTGTCTGTCTATCCTATTAAACCCTGCCTAGGGTCTACCTGAGAGTGGGACTGGAGTGCTGCCTCTTGAAGTGCTGCTCTCCTTGGGTCAAATGCTGTTTCTGGAAGGCCCATGCACTACGCCTTGGTGGATGCCACAGTGCAAATTTGAAAGTCTCCTCCTGCAGTCCCTTCATGTTCAGAGCCAACAGCCATTGATTTTGCTAGCAGTTTTTCATACCAAGCCTACCCTATCCTGAGCCTCAGCAACAAAACCTCTTGAGGTAGCTTGTCCTAGTGGTAGTTCCTTTCAGAAGGCAAACTACTCTATGCAAAAGTACTGTAAAGTTCAGTCAGAACTTAAAAATGTTTTCAGAAGACTTCCAAGGAAATAAACCTAGCAATCAGCCATTAAACCATCAAATTTAGCAGAAGTGTTGGCTCTTTCTTCTCTTTTGGCAGTGCCAGCTCTCATATCTCTGTACTTTGTTCCCACTAGCAGTTCTCCTACATGAGGTAGCCACATGAGCTGGTGAAGCCCAAAGAAGAAAGCAAGTCAGTCCTGTCCTTATAATCTGCCAGTAGTACAGCTCCCAGTGAAACTGGATGGGTAATGAGAGTAAATTATCTCTTTCTCAAGCCAGCTCCAGGTGATAGCTCAAGCAAATATTATTTATATCTTTTGGCTAAGTGCTCCACTCTGTGACATGTTGACCATCCCAAAACTGCATTATTGCTAGTTTCACAGTAGCAATCTTGAAGAATTGCTCTGGCACTATGCAGCTATTTCAGTTCAAGATAAAGCCAATTTTATGTCAATTTTAAAAACAGCTTTGTTTACATGAGTCACCTAAATCATATAGTGAAATTGCTAATTAGCTTTTCACTCAAAAAAACCCCCCAGTTTCTGTACATATTGGTTATGGTAACATGCACCACTGTTTATTATTCTCAGAATGGAGTACTCCAGTAAATAGCATGCAGGAACGCTGCGGGAACAGGGAAGGCCCTTTGGGTTACCTATAGATACGGGTGTAACATCTTGTCTCAGAACCCACAGAAGTGTATAAGAAAGACGGTATATGTCTTCTGGCACAATTCCCGAGGAACATGTCAAGCTTGCTGCTACTATACAAAGGCTCATTTGAAAAAAACAAAACAAAACATCAATTTTTATGTAGCTAAACAATCAATTTATGCTCCTACTCACAGTTAAGAATCTCACAGGTACTGTATGTTCCATCACTATAAAAACTTCTTTGTTTTCATTTTGCTTTGGAAACTACCAGCTTAGAGCAAGGTGGACCAAGCATATCGAAGAGAAAAGTAACCCAAAAAAGCTTGCTTTTAAAGAAAACAGCATCAGGGTTGTTTGTTGCTAGAACAAAAGCTGTTATCTTGGTAGAAAATAGAAAGAAAGCTGAGTGGAGGAGCAGGGAGAGAGAGACAGAGAGCAAACCTAAGAACTGGAGTTTGAAAGGGGCTTGGAAGGTATCCATTTCCACAAGCAAAATTCACAAAGCCAAGTCAAGTTCCACCTACACAAACAAGAGAAGCTGTGTGTCCAGGAAAGCCAGTCACAACAGTTCCAACATTGAGCTGAGTGGCAGAGAGGTTATCAAAAATGAACTAATAACAAATGCCACATAGACCATATGTATGAAACCATCCTTCACTGTCATATGTAGCTGCCAGCCTGCAGCCTTGAGTCAAGCAGCTTTTTAAAACTCTTACTTGGAGCCAAGAAACAGTTTCTTGTACTTAGGACCATAAATTGGTCTTTTGAATGTAGATGACTGTCTCATTCCTCCTGATGGGAAGATGAGCCAGCGAGAACAGCATTCCTCCTGGGAAATAAGTTCAAACACTTTCAAACTGGGGGCAAGGCTCAGGTTTCCCAGTCATGTGGAAGAACTTCAACCTACTAATCAAATCCTGTTTTCCAACAGGCAGACTTTCCTTTTTGACTCCACCGCACCCCTTTTCCCTCAGGCCTTCGCGCCACGTTTCTGAATGAGGGTGGCTGTGTGCTGGGGTAATGACAGTGCTGTGGGCTGCACACCTACCTCCCTGGGCCCATCACGAGGTTCAGATGTTGGTAGGTAAGGCTGCGAAGCCCTAGAGGGCTTAGGCTCCACGATGTTCCATCCAAGGTAAGAGCAAGTCTGCACACATGTAGTAACATCACTTTAAGGCTATAAATAAGCTTTGTGGTGTAAATATAGGTTCCTGGATAGTCTCTCCTACCCTTAATAGTTAGGCAAGGTAATTGTTATTTATTTTTAAATCATTCTCTTTGATTTAATTGCCTATATGCTCCCTGGGGTGCATTATAATTACCAAACTGCTACTTTGGATCCTGGCTAAGTACTTAAGCATAAAAGTGAGTCTTGAAATTCAGGAAAAGGTGAGTTCCTCATTGCTGGACAACAGCTGGCAGTGGCCCATAATTTGCAATCCAGGATTTAGAAGATACAGGCAAAATCCTCTCATTCACGGCATGAGTGGAGACAGGTGCTGATTTACATTGGGGTGGAGAGGAGGTTAAGAGGGCTGCCAAGATCTACCTATTTCCTCCTTCCCCATCAATATGCGCAGATGGATGTGGTGGCCATGCTCCAGCACATGTGACAATCATGGTGCACCAGAAGATAAAAAGAGGGAGGAAGAAGGGCCATGTCCCACCTGCTTTTCTACACCAGTTGCTGGAAAGAGCCCAGCTTGCAGGCAGGGATTTCCAGGAAAGGGCTGTTGCTGCCAGTGCAGCTCCATGGGGAACTGGGAGCAGGGCTGATAGGTGCCAGCACCATAGCCACTTGCTCTGGTGCTCCAGCACTGGAAGGGGAGACAGCAACCCTGTACTCAGGGCACCGTCAGAGCGTCATCAGGCCAACTCCAGAGAACAAGGAAATATTTCTGCTGTGGATGCGGTCTCTGACAGGGTGCAATGAAATCACCACCGTCTGAGACAGCTGAAGTAGCTTTGGGAGATGTCTAAGAGGAGGGTCACTGGAGGGAAAGGCTGTGCCTTGGCAAGGAGATTAATTGCAGGATCTAATAGGTGTTTTCCACCTCCAGTATTTATGACTCCCTGATTATTGGTAAGGAATGAGGTAGAGGAAGAAACAGCAGCTGATGGATTAGGATGCTACTTAATTTTCATTAAATGTCTCTTCAGCTGGAAAATGAGGCCTTTTAACTGTGCCCATGCAAGCTCCCCACTAGAACATCCATTGCGGGTTGTTCAGTAAAAACGATGTTGTTTAGACACTTAAGCATACTTCCTCACACTTTGTGCAAGCGGCGGTTAAATAGTGCTATTATGTTTATATCTGGCAGTTAGGCACTTGCATTCTGTTTATGTGGAGAGATCAGTAGCCCCTATATGATAGGCAGCACTGCAGGGAGCAGTAAAGATGCTTCTTTTGGGGTAGCTTGACTGGTCTTTGTTCACAGCAGGATAGCAATTATAACCATAGCATTTAAGAGGCAAATAAAAAAAATAACAGGTCAGTCACATTTTTGCAAGGGAAAAGAAGATTCCATAGCTTGATTAGTTTCAAGGTCTTCTCAGGTAAAATTATTTTTTTCTTCCTGCTATGATTTCTAAGACACTTGACTCTTTGTTACAAGTGATAGAACAACATCAGGTGTTGCTATGATATCCATTCATTCTGAATAGCTTTTCCCTGTCTCTTCCTATATGCAAGTCCTCCATCAGTTTCAATCTTGAAGCAATATCATGTAATAATAGAACAAAACTTACTTTCTTTCATCTTTCTGTGTGCGTATAGACCCCAAATGCTTTGAGGAGCAGGGGAAAATATTATTTTGCCTGGGACTTTTAACAGGCAAAAGAAAAAGTGTAAACAATTATATTTTAAGTGTGGACATTGTACATAAAATAATTACATTTCATGGCTTTTCCTTTTGGGGAAAAAAATTGCCATTATAAAAGTAGTTTTCATGGGGTGAAATTTTCAAAAGAGCCAAGCATCCACAATTGGGACCAGATTTCTAGAAGGCTTTAGCTCTGGCATAGAAATAAGTGGCCAGATGTCCAAAGAGCTCTGAACATTAGATTGTGAGCATTTATAAAAATCTGGCCTGTATTTAAAAGCATAAATGAGAGCTGAGCTCTTTGGAAAAATCTAGTCCCCATGCTGGGTGTTGAGCTGGCTTGAAAAAAAAAGGCTGGGTCTGAGGCTGTTTTGGTGGAGGGATTATTTTTTGTTTCAGGGGCTTTTGGTTTTGTTTTGTTTACATTTTTTTTCTGTTTTTTTTTTAAAGAAAACTGATCTTGCATGTCATTAAGTTGTTTATTGGTTTTGTGGAGCTTTTCACTTCTAAGCACATATTTCAGTTTTACCATCCAAATAGTCCAGTTGCCTTTAAGCAATATTGATGTGCTTAAAATTAAGCATGTGCTTTGCTGGGCTGAAGACTGAATTTACCATTTGAAATCCCACCCCGTTTAGCTGTGAAATGAATACTGTCTTTACCAAGAGGACACACGCGTGGACGAGGTGTGATTGAATAGTGGCCAGTCGCAGTAAAGCAAAGCTTACCCCAGTGGCTGTGGCTGCATAACTCTGACAGTGTCCTCAAAATAACCTCTCCTGATAACTTCTAAATATTGCAGTTGAGCCACAAATAACATGAGAAAGTTCTTTTAGATAAAGTATTGTCAACATTTCTTCTGGACCTGGACAACAAGACTCAAGCAGGCCAGCAACTGAAATTCAGATTTACTGAGCTCTTTATTTTCCAAAGTTTTAGGGAGCATTTCACGGGGGTGGAGTTGGACAGGGGCTCCAGGCAGTTCTTTGGTTTTTCTGAAGAAGACTCAGCATTACCTGAGATTGGAGTTCAGTGGCAAGCTAGGCTGCATGTGCTATAGCCTGTATTTTGAGGCTTAGAGAAGGTCTCCAGATTGTTTCATCCCAAAATAAAGTTTCAGCATTTTGCCCTGTGGTTCCTTGGAACAGCTATGTGGCTCTGAGTATTATTGCTTGTCTGAAAAGTACAGTATTTTTCACAATCTGAGGAAGCAATTCATATACACAGCTGTATCACAGCACTGCTTCAAAGGACATTGGGATGAGAGAGTATTAGAGTACTGTATAATATAGAGAAAACCCCTTTTAAAGATGGGGAGAAAAATGCAATCCTTTTGGTAGCCATAAGTGGTAAACATGTCTATCCTGATGACTTGGTCTTCTCAACACAGAAAATTTTACGCATAGGAGAACCTCATTATATACAAAGAGGAGCTCTAGAGGATGTAAATCTTACTGCTTTTACCTAATCCTTTAATATATTATTCTGAAAACAATCATAAAATTGTTGGAATAGAATATATATTGTGGTGTGAGTTACAGACTTTCTTTTTGTTTAACCTGTGGAGGCCGGGTAATATCAGTGATGGACCCAAGTCAGGGCTTCAAGGTTTCTGTGTCAACCAGCGATGGATCTCTGTCATGGGACACTCTACCCCAGCAAATCCAAAAGAGAGAAACTAAGGTCCAATATTTGTCGGTGTGTTTTCCCTTGTCACATTCCTACACTGCCCTCCCTCTCCATACTCAAAATGGACCTATACCAAAAGAAACAGGATACTTGTATTTGAAAAAATTAGTATTGAGGCTGTGAAGTCTTTTCAGAGAGTTGTTCTCTGAACACTAAAAATGAGCAGCCTCCATTCCCTCTGAAGCCCAAGTGTTGATTAGAGCATTGAAGGGTAAGGTAGCATATCTTCTATTTCTTTTAGAGGAATATATATCTACTTTAAATATCAGTTCAGCTTCGGAGAATAATTTAGTCATACTTGTAAATGACATTCCAACAAAAAAAAAAGTCATCAGATGTGACAGCATTGCATTGACTTATGGAAAACTAAGGCTGACTTGCTGGTGTTAAAAATGTTAACCCTTTTCCAGGAGCTACTGATGCCAGGAAGCTGCTACAAGTTGCCATGAAAGGGAGGGGAGATAGGGACACATAACTGCCTACATGATAGGCAGTTCTTTCAGAAAATCACAGCAAAGCTTGCTTTCAATCCTATATAGAAGCCTAAAACTGTTATTAGATATTGTAAAGCCATGGACAACTGCTAGTGTACAAGATGGAATGGATTTCAGGTCAGGCGATCTCAAGGTTAGCTGATGGATGAGATAAACACCTCTCATCACTATGCTGGATCAATCCTTAGTTAAGTGCTAGATTTATGACTGCTTCTCCCATCCATTTTCAGATTCTCTCATTGTTTCTGCTTTGGCTTAGGGCCAAATTATGTTATTCTACTATAAGTCAATGTTTAGAGCCCCAGGTCCTGGAGTAGAAAGCGATTTCACAACCTCTGCTCTCAATTAAAAGAAAATACTAATTTTGTGAATTCAGTGTTTGTCAGTGTATAGCAAGTACTGCTTTCACATGTCCAACCCCTGTTCTCATGGCTTTCAAACAACAGATCACTGCAACATATAATCCTGACTGGAATATTTTCTGGAGCTGACATGACCTGATTCTTAATTCCTAATTCCCCTCATCCCAACTTGTGGGAAAAGAAAGGTAGAAGAAGCGCAGTTCTGTCACAGGTATCCTATTCTGCTCCACAGCTGAAGCCACCACATCTCACAACCCCCATAGTGCTTTGAAAGCATTGCAGTGTTTTCCTGCCACAGAAAACATGAAATTTCATGGGGTACTGAGAATCTGGGCGAGTAGGCAGCTGCTGTGTTGAAATGCCACTCAGCTGTGGGTGTGACCAAGCTGTGACCAAGAGGTCAGCACCTTCCAACATATCCAGGCCTGCCAGTCTCAGAGCTAGAGAAACCCACAGGGAACGATTTTTCATCTTCTGCATAACCTTATGTTGTGAGCAGATTTTTCCACCAGAAAGTCGTTAAGCATTTCCATACAGCTTCATTTTCTGTCCATCAGTGGCACTGTGCAGTCAGACTGCTGTGTCAGGCAGCTACCATGAACGCATATCTTGGAGCTCCACCAAGGCTTTTCCCATAGAGAGATTGTTCAGTTCTGCTGGAGGTACTGAACAGCACGGTAGCTCTTGCCAAAACATTTCCTTGTACATTTATTTAGCAGTGTATAAAATGGCTATTCCTCTAGCATTTATCCACACCTATTCAGAAATTGCCTTTTTTTTTTTTTTAGAAATATATTGTCAGCTGTGAATTAAAAAGACTAAAAGTGTTTTCTAGTCTAGCTGTGGATAGAACAGTATGAAACAGAAAGCATACACAAAACTAATCCAGCCCAGCACCGACAGTTGAACTAATCATCAGAAAGGTATTGAGCATGCAAG
Organism: Nipponia nippon; assembly: GCF_047370975.1. Taxonomy (NCBI): domain Eukaryota; kingdom Metazoa; phylum Chordata; class Aves; order Pelecaniformes; family Threskiornithidae; genus Nipponia; species Nipponia nippon. The sequence continues at coordinate 95,517,039 of NW_028262290.1, read as the reverse complement.
TCTTTCAGTACATGGGTCAATAAAACACCTAGGCACACTTTTTTAACCCTGCATACCACAGAAGTTGTGTCCATGCTGACCTTCTGTGGCCTGGCAAGAAAAAACCTGGGTGGAGCAGCAAGACTCACTACTTGTATATCCAAATCCACTGACCCCCCTCAAAAACTCACTCTAGTTAGACAGGGCAACCGTTACTGTAAACTCTCAGACAGAAGCAGAACCTTTTCAAGCAATGCTTTGCAACTCCAAAGCATGCCTTTAAGTAGGAGGAGCAGCCTTCTCTGCCTCTCTTACTTAATTCCTTGCACAAAACAATTACTGTGGGCAGAGTGAACTGCAATGGCGAGTTCTGAATGCAATAGAATTTCCAAATCCAGAGCAAAGTAGTTCTACTCTCAGGCTAAGAGCCTGGTAATCTTCACTAAAGAAAAATCTTGATCCCTCAAAGGTCTGTGAATAGTACCACAGCTGAAAATTTTCCAGGATTATTAGTTTCCCATTTGAAAACGTAGAGTCACTGATTTAAAAATATCTTGAAAGACAACAATATAATATATCAAGGCAATAATACAAAAAGTAGACTTAGCTCTCATCAAAATAAAGCAACCTGGTAAAGTCAAATAAATTTCCAAAATTACATCTATTGGAGATTTCAAACTGGGATTTTAATTTATTTGAGATTTACCTGGCATTTCAATCAATGTTGCAATCTGAGCTGAAAGAAAATTTCAAAAGATTAGACTCTTGCCTGGAATTTGCAGACTAAATTCTCAACACTAAGAATTACTGATGGAAATAAAGTTATTCCTATGTGTATCTGTGCAGCACTGGAGCCTGCTAGAAACCAACAGAAATTAAGCACCTAAATACTGCTATAGATTAGTCTCTTTAGAGGGGACAACTCGCCTGCTCCTCCTGTGCTTTAATCTGCCATTGTCTTTAAAGGTGTCTTTAAAGGACTGAATATATAAATAATGATCATGTAATGCAGTGAATAGGCAGTCATTTACTGGGTGCAGTCTATACAGTCTGAGTATTTGAATTCCCTCTTTTGCCTTTCACCCCCTTCTTCTTTGCCAAGTTGTAATTTCCATACTGGGTTGTATCAACAGTGGTGGGAATAACGCATCTCCACTTCTATTAAAAACAAACATTTCCACATAAATCTGCTAATGTAAGGCATGGTATTCTTTACAATTTTTTCCCTGTTAATGATGAAAACAAATGAGTAAGATTTATCTCTTTGACAAGTCATGTGGGTGTGAATCTTTAATTAGCATATAACAGGTTTAGACTTCAAGTCCCTATAGGCGTGGGAATCACTTAAAGAAGAAAATCCCACTTGGTAAATCTCTGGCTTAGGAAGCCAAGAATGTTATTTTAAGAGATACCTGTAAAGATGAAGATTGCAATCTTCATGCATGTCAAGGTAAAAAAGCAAGCTATTTCATCTCCCAGAAACTCGGTGACCATACTTTGATGACAAGCCAGATGGCAGCTGTTCCCCAAGCCCGGTGCCAAGAAAGATGATTGGAGCTGCAATTTACCTTCCGTGGTGAAGCTCAATGCTGGAGCATACCACAGCTGCGAATTTGGCTGCTGCCAGTAGGTGTGTGCACAGTTGGTTTCCTCCCAATTTGGATTCATCAGGTAAGAGGCTGTATCAGTACCCAGCAATTATGAAATTGGCATGCATTGGATTGTTTACTCACAGTAATATTCCTACTGGACTTTATTAAAACACCATCTGTTGTCAGTGCAGACAAAGAATCAAACCAGAAATATCCACGGAGAGAGAGAGAGTGTGCATGTGCGCGCATGTGTGTGTGTGTACGTTCAGCTGTGTTGCAGGATCGGGTCACGTTTCATATTCTCTTTTCTTCCTTCCTCTTCCTTTACAGATAGCTTTTCATATGCCTACATTCCTAATCAATATTTCCCCTCTCTTAATTCCACCTAGAAAATAAAATTACAGTGGAAAAAAATAAAAATTATGGCTAAAGTGAAGTTATATCTCTGAGAATCATGCTGGAATGGAAACAAATGAGTCTTTGCATATGGGTGGAACTCAACAACATTAGCTTTACTACAAATTAAAGCTGAAATGGTTGAAGAAAAAGTCATCTGACTGAATGATGTTCAGTTAGAACAAACTTCTGAGTTAATGTGTAGTATATAGGGTGAGTAATAAAGGATATCTGCCAATAATAATATCTTTAGGGCTTGAGAAAAAAAAGGACTAGCTTTTACAATCAGCTGTTTTCTCTTGCTTGCCTTTTTTTTTTTTTTAAATCTTTCAGATGGGGATCAGATATTCCTAATACACAGCTGGTCTCCACAAATGGCCAAGTATAATTTTTCATATACCAGCGTATAATTCCAGGTGAAATTAATTAGTTGGAATACTTCATCAGGTAACACACTAATAAAATATGATGCAAGTAATTAAAAATGCAAATACAAGGAAGAGAGCAGTAAAACTTAGATATGTCATTTCAGTCCTACAAAAAGGCATCTGTCAATTTAGATCTTTAGTGCATGCACTCACACACACAAAAAAAGCCTTTAAAAATAAAAATGTAAACAAGTCCCAGTTCACATCGTAAGATTAAAGCTGTAATAAAGGGAGAGAACACAAGCCAAGAACACCCCCTGGGAGAAGGAGGAAAGTGTGTTAAAATGCTTGGGTTGTTTATGAACTAAGTGTTTGGAGATCTCTCAGTGCTGAATGAAGGAGTTGGGGTATTTTAGAGAACCCACAGGGAGGTTGTTTACTACTATAGGGAGTCACTAAAGCCTGTTTTGCTCAGTATACCCAGCCATCAGAACGAAAACATTAGTCCTGATATAAGTGAGCGCAATCTACCACCTGCAATGGGATTGTGCATAGTCGAAAGGGAGGGGACTTGCCCCAAATATGAGCCCGTCTTTGTTGCACTATTTAATTTCACCTACACATGGGCCTAAGTATTTCCGAGTTAAAGCCACAAAACCTGACACTGCAGAAGTTTGACTCTGGGCAGAGTAGAGCATAATTTCCATGACTAAGGTATAATTCCCTTTCCTCTGTTTTCCTCCTCATCGTCACTGCTCCTCTACCAAATGACTTAAGCCCTGAGCCACGCATGTGCACTCTTGTATTCTACTCTGCCAAGCCTATGATGGACCTGGTGCATTAAAGCAGCAATTTCTCCAACAATATGTGCCCCCAAAATCTAGGTCCTTGTCTTTTGCAACCCACAGAGGACTAATCTCCTCAAGTTTATACGAATGTTCCTCAAATCATGAGGTTACAGGACTTAGCTTTTGTGCTTGAGTTTTATTTATTTATTCTCTTAATGGGAGGAACATAGCATTTTGCCTTGATTTATGTCCCGTAAAGAACTTTTTTTTTAATCATCTTGTCCATTGCATCCTTCATCACATCCAAGGAGCAAGTTCATCTTTTTAACCATGCACTTTTCCACCAGTGCAACTAAGATGTGAGCTTTTTCTCTCTTTCCTCTTGCTGGTAATTTTGGCCAAAATAGGATGCTACTCACCACTCTCAAAACCCCTTCTTCCTGATGGCCTGGAGCTGTGGAGTTCAGCCTCCCATAAGGTCAAGGCCAGCTCCACAGGCAGCAGGACCAGGCAGGTTAGGAGATAACACAGATGTGAACTGTCTCCTAGGGACCAGCCCCCATAAAATCAAAGGCCTTCAAGAGAGGCAGAGACCAGAATGATTTTGCACATCTTCAAGCTGAACCACAAACCAGAGCTCTGATTTAGGTTTCGCAGCCCTGGGAAGGGCTTGAAAGGAATACCAAATAGTGACTCACATAAGACTTTGTTATACAGACCAGGTGAAATGAGGAAAAGCAGCAGGATTCATACCTGTCCCCAGCACCTAGCCCTTTTCAGCCTCAGACATTCAAGGTTTATGAAATGGCAATGCTTAGAAAAAGGAGATGCTTGTATCACTACTGCACCAGTTAGACCAGGTGGACTCCCACCCTTCACTACATCATGAAACATGAAATATCTTTAAGCCACTTAAGTTGAATCTCTTAGAGGGCATACAGCACTCACAATCAGACCTTCCAATGGCTTTTTCTTCCAGAAGGCTAACATTTGAAATGTGGATTTAAATGATTTGGAGGTCTTCAATTGCTCTGGTAATACTTCAAAGCAAAAGGCAAGCTTCCCAGTAATGCCAGCCTCTCTGAAGAAGGCGAAAGACGGTTCCCATCGCAAAGTATGTTTTTATTCTGTGTATCTATTCAGCCTCCAAGCCTCCTCTATAGGGGTGGTGGGCAGGGGAGAGGGAAAGAAAAATAAGTAAATACATAAAATGAAGCTGCCAACTGTTCCATAACGGAAAGGTTTTTACGATCCAAAAGTCCATCAGGAATTCAACAGAAGCAACTAATTACAAGAACCAAACAATCCTCCTCCCCCAAGTGCAGCACACAGAAATGACCTGTTAGAAAGACGGATGCCAAATACATTTGCCAGCAGCAGGGCCAGGGTTTGCCCTGCACTGGAGCTGGAAGGGCACCGCTGGCACACGCGCTACCTCCCGCCCTACCTGTGCATCAACATTTCCAGAATAGTCTGCCACACTGTGCAATGCAAACATGCTGAGGCTGTATAACATCTGTGCCAGCACTTCTGCATCCTTATAAATCATTTCCCAGCTCTTGCTGGGGCAACAAGGAAGAAAATGTTGGCATATAAATGTAAATCACTGTATGTCCTCTGGAATAGAATAATAATTGTGTTGATTTACCAGCCATGCACTGTTCCTGGGGACGGATGGGAAGTATTGGCAAAGAAATGTCTCTACTTCCAGCAAATGAACAGATTTGCTGAACTACACAAAAGGGGTTGGAATAATCAAAGATGCTTCTGTCTACGAAATTTGTTTCCTGTTAGACTGAGCATTAGAGCTTCACCTCGTTGCAGGTTGAAATGTAATTACTTCACCTCTGGTCATGTCCAAAATAAAAGTGTACAGGGACGTTATTGAATCAGTTACATGGTGAGCACATAAGGGCAAATTTTTCCCTCATATGTGGGTTTGTGGATACCTCTGAAGTCACTGGCTGCATGCATTCCCAGGCAGAACTGAAGCATTCTGAGATACTGAACAAAATATGTGAATAGTCCAAAATTTCAAAAGCGTTGTCTCAAATAAAGAATTCACCAAACTGAATAAATTACAGCTTGCTTACTTTCCCTACCTTAAAACCCAAATAGGAAAACTTAGCTCAATTGAGGTCAATGATAAAACTCTCACTGGGATCAAGGTTTCACCCATCAAATCTAATGTCACTTTGTGACTACAACTGTGAAGCCTATGACCTACTTCACAGTGTTTTATGCTTTTTTTTTTTTCTCTCAAATTTTTATTTAAAACAAGCTCACTATCATGTTTAAACTCTCACCACCTACAAATTTATTACCAAAAGAACACAATTATTCTAGCACACAATGAGAGCATAAACCTAAAGTCACACCGATGGAATGAAACTCACACCAGTCAATTCATACTTTCTCATTACCTTCCAGCAAGAACACTTTGTTTAATTTTCCATACTGTATTGACCACAATAAAATATGTAAAGCAATTTTACAAATGTTTCAGGATTTTGTGGGAGATTGCCAGACTGCTTTTCTTATATGACAGTTACGTGATGCTAACAACTACTATCAAGACATACATGATATTTCATAATAATACTATTCTCTCAAAATTTTCTGTCTGTATTCTGCACCCATACTTTATGAACACACAATCACTCAAACACAGAGTCTGGTGTGTTTCATCGTATTATCTGTTCCAGTTGTACTGCTGAAGCTTAAAACCTTTTGTGAGTCACTGTACAGTGGGGGCTGAGTTCACAGTCCGTACACTCCAGAGCACAAGCAGAACTGTACGAAAAATCATGTGATACAAAAGTTTTGTTCTACAGCATCTAGACTGCAGTTTAAAAAATATATATAAGTACCACCTGTGAAAGAGCATGTTGTATTTCAAAGCAATACTGTAGCATTAGTCTGGATACTTTAAAAGTATTTTTTATGTGTATGTCAGATATTTTTGTGGACTTTTCTTAGGTCCCAGGTTTTTTTCCATTTATATAACTCTTTCATTGTGAGAGACCCAGTCACTTCATAATTTTTGAGCATATGCATGGCAGAAGGTAGTAATGTCCCAGATCAAAATTCCAAATGATACAAAAATCGTAAGATAGTTGTCAAACATGTCAAACAAAACCTGTGATAGCAGGTATTACGTTTGGTAACAAAATTTCCAGAATAATATACACAGAATATTGTGTATTATATACTACATTATTATATACTTCATTCTGCTACATTATACATTATTGTTATTATATACCATTTCATGAACAACCAGTACCTTACTGTGAAGAAGATCACTAAAGACCAAACAAAGCAAGACAAAAAGCAGACAAAGCCAAACATCAGAATCTATTTTTACAAGGAAAGAAGGGCCAGAGTAACTCTAATGTGTAGCATCCTTATTTTTAATGCCTCAAGTGAACAATACCACACAGTAAATTGCACAGCAATCAGGGTATCCAGAATGATAAAAAGATCACCTAATATTTCAAGAAGTTAAACCTTAGGCTTTCAAACACATCTCACACCTAAAAATATTCTTCTTACTTAACATAAGTTAATTGAATGCCCATCAACTAACCTAGGCAAGTTACACAAGATGCATTTCAGGATGGGACGAGTCATCATCTGGCAGTGCCATCTTTCTCTTCAGGAGAGCTGAGCAACTTGTTTAGGCTAGAAATTAGTACAATCAACTTTACTTCAGACAAGCAGCTAGGATGCAGGCAGAATGCGTTTGGGGATGAAAGTGAAGAGTTCTACAGAAGTTACCTTGCTGTTCACTGGAGACCCAGCCAAGCATGAAAAAAGCTGTTTTCAGAAAGCCTTCTCAACAGTGACAAACTCTATACAGCTTGGGGCTTGCAGATTCATATTCCCAAATTAAACATGTTGTTTTAAAAATGTCTGCCAGGTACACGTGTCCATGACCTCAGAGTCCAGGCCCAAGAATTAAGTAAGCACAGTTGGAAAAATGTGAGCTAGATATATGGGTCTTCACTCTTATCACATCACAGAAACCTGACTGAATAACACCAGTCTCAACCCACCTTTTCCCAAAGGAAAATGTATTTCCTACTTTGCCTGAAGTGCTCCTACTGATGATAATGAGTATGTCCACCTATCCACCACTGGATAAAAAGGTATTCAGTACTAACAGCTCCACAGCTATAATCCAGACTTCAAACTCTGTTTTCTGATAAGAAATAAAAATAAGAAAACAAAACCAACAGGGCCATTTGGCAGATGTCGGAAAGCTCTGGTAAGCAGATTTGGGGCCAATGCTCAGGGATTTCGGGTTCTCATGTGGTCATATGGCTCTTTCATAAGAAAGACACAGCTCTATACTTTCTGAGCAACACATTTAATGCTGCCTATCATCTAATATTCTTCTTCTACTGCCAAAATAAAGCAGAGGTGAACAGAAATGAACTTAACAGCCTCAGGTCTTTCCTACCAAATCAAACTGACCAGCATACCAAAGTCAGATAGGTCTCCATCACTGAGGCAGCCATCAACAGATTTCCAGCTGAGTCTTTCCTCAGTACCCTATTACTATTTCATGTCTGACTTGAAATCATGAAATGAGCTGGTGAGGTAACATATGCAGAAGTTCTAGCAATACACTGTCTTTGTTTTGGATGCAAATAACATCATCTCCCATTCACTTAAAACCAAAGCAAAACAATGCCTAGATGAAGGCCAGCTGGTTAAAGCAATTCTCATATCCACAGAAATAAACCAAACCCTATAAATACTCATTAAGATACTTCTCCCAAACTCCATTAAAAATGAGAGATTGCTATTTATTGTTGTTATTCTATCTATTTAAAAAAACTTGGGATACACTCAGACAAAAATGTGCTAGGGGATGACACATAAAAAGAGAGGAGGAGAAAGAGAAAGAGAGAAAGAAAATACTGCCTTTTTGGAAATGAAAGTCACTTTATTGAAGAAATAAAGTTTTCCTATATAAAGTAAAATACTAATCACTGCAGTTTGCATAAAAGCTCTGCCTACGGAGTCTGAATAAGAGATACTTCTCTAACTTCTGTGTTTTCCTTGCTCTTTCTTTTTTATTTATCATTTATTTGTTCTACTGTTCTCCTGATAGAAAAAAAGAAAGGGAAAAAAAAAAAAAAGGTGGGTAGTCAGGCAGCTAGGAATTGTAAGCTAAGAAATAAAGCTTTTTCTGTATTTAAAAAAAATACATTCTAAGGAAATCCCACAACAAGCCCACTCATTATCTTGACCACATTCTCAGCTGTTATAAATGGATTTAGCTCTGTTGGTGAAGCTGTGCTTTGTGCTGAGATCTCTCAGTAGAAGACCTAACTCTGAAGTCTGATATTCAGATTTGCTGCAATTCGCCATGGTATTCTGAGATGTGTGCCTGGTTGTTATGTCTTCCACCTCTATAGGCATAATGCCAGTAGATACTACTAATTAACAATAAACCAAAGCACTACACCAAAATCAAAATGCTTTTAAGTTCATAATTTTTTTGGTGTTCAGATTTTTGTATTTATTTTAAATACAGAGAAATGACAATAAATTGAGACCACTTTGGGCTTTTAAAAATTGTTTTGCAGAACCCTTTTGCCTTCTATTGACCCTCTCTTCTTGATTCCTTGTTTTGCTAATTTATGTCTTGCCTGACACACTAAGTCTCGGCAGTAGAGGTATTTCTAGTTTGTCTGGATAGTCCCCAGAAAAATAGGACCCCAAGCCCTATTTTGCTTTTCTAACTTATAAATATTTAGAAAATTATTGTAAAAAAATGTGGATATATGATACAGCTTAATGAATGTTGGAAATATGGTAGAGGTGTGTAGGTACTGGATGTTCATTCATTGATTATATGCTAATATCTAGAAACTTTCCCATGAAAATACCATAGAGAAAGGACAGTTACATGACTTGATGCTTTCTCTTCTTCAGCATTTTCAATTTTAATGAAAAGTCTTTTAATGTGGAGTAAATCCTGGTCAGCAATTGAAAAATGCTGCTTCACAGATTATTTATTCTGCTTCGGCTACCCCCAACCATCAGTTTTAATTCTGAAGTACAGCTGAGTTTAGCAGTGTTACAGCGATTCATTTGCTTCGAGGACAACAGAACATCCTGAAGAGAAACAGTGTGTTGTATTGCTGCTGTATACCAAGCAGGCACCTAAGTTCACCACTTCTGGTGTATAAGTAGCATTTATGTGTGCCATGTGGATGCAGCATAAGGATCAGGAAGCAGATTTTCACCAGTATGTAAGCGAGCAATTATACTGACATGAGTCGATGGTCATTGGTCAGAGAGATGGCAAGGCTGCTCAGATCCTGATGTTTAATGATAGACCCTTTGCCTTGAATAATTACAAATCTTATATGACTGACATTTCTTAATTCATGAGATCCTGGTGTGTATAATTGGATAGAAGTATGAACTTGATTACACTAGTGAACTTGCTTTCCAGAGGAAAAAAAAAAAGTGATAACAGGCTTCTTTGTCATCAAAGGGTAAAGAAATGTGACAATCTGGGAACCAGTTTTAGGACCCCATCTGCTAAACCAGAGAGAAATCAAGATTTTACAGTTCTATAAATATTTTAGTGTATGCCATCATTTATGAACTCTGGCAGCTATCATAAAATCTCTCTGACTTTTGTTACAACTGCATATAAGGCCAGAAAATTGCATCTCATGGTAAACCATAAAAACCTAAGTAAAAGCACCATTCCTTTCAGTATATTCTAAAAATATACAACCTCCCTGTCAGTACATGGCAGGGTAGTTACCATCCCAAGATGCCTGTTTCTCTCCCATTTTTTTTTATCTGATCTTACCCTGGTCTTTTCAAACCCTTTTGTATTTCAGTATCCTTTTATGTTCCATAAATAACAGCCATCACAATATAGCAGCTGAAATAGCTTTTACTTTGTCACAACGTACTGTAAGCAAGAGACACTTGGGTGATGCTAATGCCGTGGATACGGGAAGAATTTATGCTGACCTTTTCTCTAATTGTTCCTGAAATGATTTTCATTCAGTGGTTTCTTTAGAGCCCTGAAAGGGAGCTAGCCTCAGAGCAGGTTCTGATGCTTTAATCACCCAGCAGAAAAACCTCTGTAAAAAAAGATATAAATAAAGAGTTATCTTGAGATTAACAATGCTCTGTTTAAATTTAAACCTGCAGTCCTGCCCTGTGTTACAAAGTGTCTTTAAAAGACGTAGAGAACACGTATCATCAAGTTTGTGATTGCAGAGGATATTCTGACATGCCAGGTAGGATCTGCACAGCTTGAATTATAAGACAATATTGGCTGAAATCGCCTGCCAGCCTAACTAATAGTAATTTTTAGTTTATCATCTCAGCAAAGTTTCTAGAATACTTTTCCTTGAACAATTCCTGGGGATGGGGAGAAGCAAACAAGAAAAGAGACAATCACTCTATTAAAAATAAACACAGAAGTCAACAGGCTATCAAAGACCCTAAATTCGGGAAAGAAATTTACCAAATTTACGACTAAATTTCAGAAGTTATCTGGACAGCACAAGATGCAAAATCTCTGTTGTCTCATTTGCACAGGCAAAATAGAAAGCTGAACATTCAAGTGACTGCATATGCAACTATTTGCAAAATAAATACACAGCTCAGGTTTCTGCTGTACTCATTACACACCTGAGCTGGCCATATGCCTTTGCAAAGGCAATTGGCTAAAACACTGGACACGTTGCTTCTCCTTTTTCATCCAACTTAAGACTGCCTGTAGCTCCTAGTATTACTATGTCTTAGGACCTGCATTTGTTTTTATCAAACATACAGTTTGATCTTTCATAAAAAATACAAAGTTGTCTCACATATGTATATATGCGTATATATGCATGTATATATGCACATTATGTACTATATAAATCAATATATGAGGTATTTATGGACAGTAAAAGAATAAATACTCAACAATTTTTTTCTTTCTATTTTTCTTTCTTTTCTGGTATACTCAAATTGTTGCTAATTAATTTGTTGTGTCCTCTTTTAAAAATATTGAATGCTTGGTCAATACCTGGAAAAATTATTATGGAAATTTATCCTCAAGATAACAAGCCCCTTGACCTCATCTTAGTTACCAGAGAGGTTAGTTTAGTGACTGGTGTCTGAGTAAACATAAGAGAGATTTCAGTAATTTTTGAAAGGTCATGCTCCATTCAATAGCAGTTGTGCTTCTTTCTCAAGAATTATTCTTCCATGATGAGCACACTGATTCCTATGCACAGTGCAATCATTTAGGACAACTTTAAAGCATTCTGGAGTCTGAATAAAAATGATCTCCTATCAATTGTAGGAAAGGTTTTGCTCTTTGCATTACCTCTTCTCCTCTAGTCTCAGCTCCACTAGCTGATCTAGGTGATGGATGCCAAGAAAATGTATCCCACTCTGAGAACTCTTCATCACTGTATTCTCTTTCATACATGAGCACATTTCAGGTTATTTTTTTCAGCCTTCAGGTGTTCTAAAACAAACTGAAATAAGAATAGATGTGAGTCCTGTTTTGTACGATGAGTCAAATTCAATCGTTTGGTTGTTTTGATCTGTTCAAGCTACTGACCACTTCTTGAAAATGCCTTAATTTCATTTTAGGCAAGATTTCCCTCAGAATCATGTGTTGGTCCAAACATAGAAAAGTTGTGGTTTTCAAAATTCTGAAGCCACCAGATAATATCATCAGGAAAATAATTTTTCTTCTTTTACTGTCCATGATATTTCATGGCCTGAGAAGCAAACAAAATTTCTGCTACAATAAAATAGTTAGGCAATAAACGTAGTCCACATGGGATGTGTAACTAAAGTCTTACTGTATTATGGTCTTCCAGATGTTGCATCTTCAGACAAACATACCGTGTTTCTTCCATTTGTGGCTTCCAGGTTGCTACTCTCCTCCCAAAACATTGTTTTCTTACATTCTATAAAACTGGCTTTTCTATCAGTTTAACATAATGTTTTTTCCCTGTGTCACATCCTAAGAGTAAAAAAACTCAATGAATGACCTAATCCACCTTCCATTTACACCAGTGCAAGTTCATTGATGACAACAGTGCTTCATCTAATTTATGACAGGAGGAGAACGAAGGCTAGAGTCTCTCAGTCTTTTCAGAAACAGGCTTTTAGCCAAAGCCTGTGAAGTCACTGGGAACTTCTCCATGGATTTCAGTGATCGCTGCATCAGGATCCCAACAAGGACTCTGATGGCTTTGACACCAGTGGCAGCTGATTTCAGGAGAGGCTACACAGCAGTGAGAAACAATGAGGTCAATGGACGCACAAGGATTTTCTGCCGGATTTTCTCCCTTGAAATTCAGTGAGTGAAATCCCACCTCTAGAATATGGAGACACGAGAACTCCTAACAACAACACAACTGGAATCTCACCCATCATCTGAGTACAAACACACAGCTTAAGTTTCACTTATTATAAGCATCTGTACTAGCAAAATGCCGTGACTTTGGGACACACAGGAAGGAAGCATGGGAACTATCAGGCTGCATACTTTTTGCAGCATATTTTTTAAAACAGCACAAAACTCTGATCTACTGAAACAGAAAGAGGTAAAAGTTAAATGAAGGGCTAAGAGGAACGACAAAAGGGTGAAGAGGTAAACACTTTACCTGTAAACCAGGAAGCTGTAACATATTCCATTCTGTGGAATCGCAGCATCTGCTCTCCCTTTAGTAAATTGTGCTGGACTACATCGCTTTTCAGGGCAAATTGTTACAGAGTGCATAAGCAACACTGATAATAAATCCTAATGGTGATCAGAATGAAAATAATAAATAACTTTGCTTAATACTTTCAAGCTTTCTATATATGCTGTTAAAGATACAATACTCATTTCTTTAAATGGAAAATTTTCTTAAAAAAAAAATAATTCAATTTTTCTGTTGCCTATCACTCCAACCTTTAAAATTAAGATCACTTTTCCCCCGCTCATTCAGGCTCTAATTCAAGCAAGCTTGTGTTCTTCATGTCCTGTGACTGGTGTTATACCACAAGTCCCTCCTCATTACACTCTATGCAGAAAGCCTACGCAGTGTGCTCAGATTGCTCTCGACTTGTGAAAAAGAGGCAAAGGTCTCTCTGCTCACCTGCTAATGTACATGGGATTTCTGAGGAGACAGCAGGACAGTCATTCAGGTTTAATCTCATACCTTTCCTTGTCCCTTCTAGCTTTCTGCTTCAACTTCCGTCATCACCATCAGATCCTGCACTATCTTGTAAGAGGTAGCATCATCAGTTGCCTATGAGACAGATACTGTAATTGACAGTCAACAAACAAATACAATGAGAGCACAAACAAGCTCTCAAATGTACTTCAATTCAGAAAAAAAAAAAAAAAAAAAAAAAAGCAGGTACCAAGTTTTCAGGTGGAAGTGGGATTTGTAGTTTTCCAGCTGTCCATATATCACTTGGATTCTGCAGAGTGCTTTTAGGGGAGAAAGTGAATGGTTTAGTCCTCCAGGCTTCTGGTTTTTGCTTAATTGGTATAAAGGGGTTTCAGTTTTGTTTATTTAATGACATGGATTAGTCACACTTATTCCTACACACCTTTTGAAAAAGAAACAAGAGCATCTTTGGATGTGGAGAAGTTTGTTCAGTCCTGCCTTAGCAAGATTCCCACCCCCAACTCTCTTCCCTGCTGCAATGTCACGTCTCTGTGGAAACAACATGGAAACATCTTGGAAGAACATAAGAAACAGCAGGCCATGTACCAGCTCACAGGAATCACTTCACACTGACACATAGCAGTGAGCTTGGGTGAAAATATTAGACTGGGAACCGATGCTGAGGCCTGGGAATGCCACTGCCAGGAGGACAGCAGCCTCAGGCTGGAAAGCAAGCAGTCACCTCAGCCAGCAACTGTGTGTTGGATGGTGCAAGCCCAAGCCCTTGCTATGTGCAAATACGTCAGTGCTGATTTACAGCCAGCAAGGTGCTGTCTTTGATTTTCATCCCTGTTTCTGACAGTACTCCTACATGTGTTTCATTCTAGCCCATGATCAAGTTATACAAAGCTCACTCAAGCAATTGTTTAAAATTAAACAGATATTTCAGGGCTTTCCACAGTTTCATCCTTTACCTTGCATTTCACTAGAGAGCAGGCTGGTCTGTTAGGCTGAAAACGTCTCCAAATTAATAGGTCAGCTGCCAGTCCATGAACAATCATCACATGAAGGGTATCTTGTGTCTTCAGGTTCCCAACAGAGTAACTACATGCGCACTTATCACACCACAAACTCCCTTCTCTATACAACCAGGCAGAGTTGTGACTGATAAAGGGCAGAAGCCTGATACAAAACTAATTCCCAAGCAGGAAGCACAGCTGGGAAGAATCACACCAAAGCCAGGTGTGCTGTGCCTCATGAGTGCACAACTGTGCTAAAACAAAGGGCTCTAGTGAGCCATAACCCCTGAGAGCACAGCTTATGGCACCAGGAATTGGTAGCTGAATCCCACATCAAAATGTCACGTGAGTGCTTGACGTCCTGTGGTGCACTGTTTTGTAGATGTTCATAAATGAAAGATAAAATTAATCTAGTTGCTTTCTTGCTCCACTGTTGGACTTAAAGATCTGAAGGTAAGATCTGAATATTCCCAAGAAGGAATATGGTTTTCAATAAAGGCAATGGATGGAGGCTTAGGACAGCTGAGTCCTCAGCTCAGCTGTGCTGTGGGTTCCCTGAGAAACACCTGGCAAGCAGATCAGCACAGGTCCTTACAACTCTGCTGTCCCACAGCACCTCCCCAGCTTGGAGACATAACCTAACAGAGCAAAGGTATCTTAGGTCTGTGGTTAACGACCCCTCCGCTGGTCAGCGTATTTTGCTGGCTCCGTGCATATGTGTAGCCCATACCAGGCACAATTAATTAGCTTAAGTTTCTCTCCATGCCTTCCGCTGTGTCATGGCTTGGCCATCCAAATCCATGCATATCATCAGTTGAGGCAACTCATTTGGCAACTGATACTTTGATGTGTTCCTGTGCTTACATCACACTGATAGTGCACAGCCATGGGAGTGGTCAAGCTTGTAAGGTGTCATATGTCATCTCTAAAGGTGATTAAAACCATCTCAAACAAAAATAAGTAAAAAGATGGAAGTTTCACCAGCTAGGGAGAGATTACATCAAAGATAACTGTACACTTATGAAAAAGTGTACACTTTGTGAAAAAAGTAGATGCTACACCATAGCATCTCTAAAAATGGCAAGCATCATTTAAAAAGATAGACATCAAAACCAGAGGTCCTTCCATATTCACATCAGAGACAAAAGTGGGAGAACCCTTCAAAAAGGACAGACTGCTCAATCCCTTCTGCTCACACAACAACATGTAGGAAACGGGCCAAAAGCATTTAGCAGAAGCAGGTATTGGTACCAGCAGCAGGTAGAGATCAGCAGAGAGTCTGCTAGAGTCTTTAATGACAGGCCAAACAACATGTGTCTCTATGTAGATGTTAATACCATGCTGGCTGGGTACAACACAGTACTCCCTAGCCCGGACACTCTGGCTGCTGCATTGAAGCATCTTATTCATGAGGTTTTGTCAGAGAAGGAGATGTGACTTCACTGTGTTTCCCTATTTTCTTTGGGTGACAACCACTCAGTGCTACTGTGCTTGATGATCTTTGCTGGAATGGATGCTTGTATTGAAATCTCAAAAAGATGTGCATTGCTGTAAACCATATTTCAGACCCACAGGCTTTCAAGAGGTTTGGCCTATTCAGACCTGCTTAATTAAAATGCCTCTTTTCAGTCATCATCTCCAAGTCTGTTCACACCAATATATTTTTTAAAAGCTCGATGAAATTTCCCAGTTTTGCTTTGCATGAGTTTTGATTTATTGTTAGTTTATTTCTACACTTTTAGGGACAGATCCCCACTGGCTTTAACTTGGTATGCAGAAAAGCTAGCCCCTTACTGTAGAAATTCATTCGGATTTATGTTTTTCAGAATTCAGTTGGTTGAGTGCAAAATTCAGTATAAAACTCCCAGGCATTTTGATCTCACCATAGAAACTAATTTTATGGACATGAAGAGCAATCAACTGATTGCTGTAATAAGCTCTGTCATATGGAAAGACTGAGATTACAAAACTCAAGCCAGAAGAATTTGCCCCTTTTTATTGCTAAACCAGTAACAGAACTTTTTTTAACAGATTCTGTTTAGCCATAAATGTTACACATACTTTTAACAAATTTTCATGCTACCATTTTTTTTAGTAGAAATTGTTCCAGGAAGTAATCTTTTAAACTAAATATTTATCAAAACATTACAGTAAGAACATAAACATTTCAGCTAGTGTAACTAAATAATTCAACCAGGACAAAGAAAATGTACTTCTAATATTTAAGGTAGAGAAAATTAATATAGCATATCATCCCATTAATTACAGCTGTTCACATTTCCTTATAAAGCCATCAAGAATGTCAGCAATCCATATGTCATCATTTCAAAGTGTAGATCTAACAGGCAAAATCTTACCCTGAAGTTCAAGACCTTCTAATAAAGCAACAAGAACTGATGAAAATCAAAGGCACATTGCCTTTTACAGAACTACTCATGATGATCTTCCTGAAATCGACAAAAAATTTCCCTAGATGACTATTCTTCAAGTCAAGCAGAAATTTCCAAGCCTGACCTCTATTGACTGAAAACAGTGGGAGCCTTCTCCCTGGTATATGTGAGTAGTGGATCAAATCCTCACTTAATCTAGTCTGTTCTCCAAACCAGTCCAGGAACCCAACCATGGCATAGATAGAATAAATTAATTTATAGCTATCTGCTGCATACTGGGAATATATGCTTCCATTAATACATACTGGCAGCCTTAAACTACTGGGGAGTGTGTGAGCGAAAAATAGTTTGAAAAAGAGTGCACAGAAAATATTCAAAGTTCATTAAAAAAAAAGAAATTTCTTCACTACATAAAACTACAAATGGCCTTGAAATGATAAAAAAAAAAAAAAGATATCTGACATCTCATATTAAACTGTCACATTTGGAAGGTACAAAAATACAGCAATGAAACTTCACTCAGCAACAACTGGGAATGACAAACACAAGCTTACAAAGACTCCCTTCAGGAAGAAATCACTCTGTGCATACGATGATGGAGAAGGACCTGGCTGAGACAGGGCAGTTGGGTTTCTTGGTGGTGTTTAAATCCCTTTCATCCACTCTTCACCTCTATCTCACCCATGGGGCTTGTTGTTTTTTCTTAAATACTTGAGCAGAGTGGATCTCTAGCCAAGCCTTCAGCCTCCACAGCTAGATAGCCCCATCATGTGCCCTCAATGCTCCAGTGACTTGCAGCCACGCTGTACTCCCACCTTGGCTGTTAGTTCCCATCTGAGTTTTTTTTATTATTTTATTTTGGTTTGGTTTTTGCTCCAGAAGAAGTAGTGTGCTGTGCCATATAAGCACTGCCAAGTGGCAAGTTGCACATTTCAGTGCTGTAGCTCCCTTTCATTTCAGTGTATCAGTGGTCCTCACACTACTCATTTCCTTTTTACACTGTTAATATCTCTAGACCCTCATCATACTGTATAGTTGAAATACTGTTATTATTGGGTCTTCTCCACCTACTATCTTTTCCAAATTGTAGTCACATATTATCTGTTCCATCTTCCAGATTGTTAGAAAAGATGCTGTAGAAAACTAGGCCATATGCCAATTCCTGCAAAAGCTCAGTTTCAAACTCCCCATATCAAAAACCTGTTGTCATTCATCCCAGCTTTCCCTTTAGAAACACTGAGCCATTTTCAGCCAATGTAACACTGTTCCTATCCCTGCCAATTGGCATTGTTTTCCAAAGGCGATTTTGTGAAGCACATTACCTAATGTTTTCTTAACATCCAGAAATATTACCTCTGTCCTCTTCCCTTCATCTGCCCTGTCATTCAGCTGAGAACAGCCACAGTACACAAGTTGCTGTGGCACAATTTGGAATAGGTACTTACTAAGTCTATAGTACCCTTCTTTGCTACCAGTTTTCAGATTTTCTGTCCTAATAGCTCCGTCATTTTACTGGATAGGTAGAGTACATTTACTAGATACTAAATGACTGGATTTCTTTTTCCTGCTGCTCACTTCACCTGCACGTTGCACTGTATGATGTACATACGGTATTTTATTCCAGGGGCCAGTGGCTTAGCTTTCAAAAGTAGCTCTTCAGTATGTTCACAAATTCCCTTAAGATGAGCGAACTCACATCACTCTGTTCTGCTGATCTGTGCATTTAATTTTCTCAGGTATTTACTTAGCTGCATTTATCAATAACCATACCAGCTATGATCTTCATTGCTTCTTAATTGCCCATACTCTTTTATTTCCCTTTAAATGCTAGATTCAAAAAAAGCAGCTTCGTGGTTCAGTCATATTAAAATCATAATTGATTTTGCCTCACTCCTCATTTATTAATGGACTTACACTACCATCTCGCTAATAAACCTCCCAGTAATGAGTTTAGTCCATAGAGGATACATTTCCACCTCAACAAACCACCAAGCAATTTAGGACAGTTGGTAGTCTCTGCTTAAGGGAGTCCGAAAACTGGAATAGAAATTTATGCAGGCCATAATTAAAGTACTTTTAGAGAGCTGTGTGGGGAGTTTACCGACATTCTTTGCACCGTGCCCATCTGTGGTCAGTGTAATTAAGCCTCCACTCGCAATCCAATAAGAACTAATCTTCACTAACAATTTTTGATAAAGGGGAAGCTTCAAATATTTATGCAGCGATCAAACTCTTCATTTTCTTCCTTTGAACGGAAAAGATTTGTGAAGGTGAGGAGGGCACATCTTTTTGGAGCTGCTTAGCGTTGGGGAAGGCATGCAGACAGCAGAAAAGCCATTCACTGGGGAAACGGCTGTTCCAGGTGAGTAGAAAGTCCAACACAGAAAAATCAGAACCAGGACTTTGCCAGTTCACAGTTACTAGTGGAAGAAGATTACCTCATGGAAATAAAATATAATCAGTAGTTTCTACTGGAATTAGTTAAATGAAAGCACAGTTACACACTTGAGGGAGGGAAGGTCATTGGACTGGGAGACAATACACTGTGAGACAAGCTGAAAATCTTAGATTCCAAAGGTTTAGTCACGTCCCTTTCTGCATTTAATGGCAAATCCCTGTGACCTCCTTTCCTTCCAGGATTGTAAGATTTTAGGGGCAAGAAAGTTATTTGTCCAGCACCTAAAACACTGGGGTCATGGTTCTCATAAATCTAAGCTTGTAGTGCTGCCTAACAAGAAACTCCTGTAACAGTGCTATTTTCTCCTGTCCTTCCACACGATTACTTAGAGACATGAGAAAGAGGATAGTGAGAGGAATCTTCCTCCCCGATGGTCCGTGGGAGCTCCGTAGCAGATCCTTTGGTGACTGATAGGATGCTGAGGGGAACAAAATGGGATAAACTGGAGGAGAGTCCTGCTGGGCTCAGCCCTCCAGCTGATGCAGTGACCTCATCAGAGTGACTGTTGATTGCGAATTAGATGCTCCCTGTTTTGCACCTCACAAAGAGAATGGTGCTGAAGTCTCACTTTTTTGATTTGCTGATGCTTAATGCTACTTTGCAAAGGCATAAATACCTCCTAACATATAAGGGTGAATCAGGTCTAGAAAGATTAACCTTTGCACAGAAATCATTTACTTTCTTCTGGCTATCTCCTTTTGGGATTTTTGGATTCTGAAGCTATAATGGTTAATATTTCTGGTGAGCTCTGTGATGGACAGTGCATGTTTCTCTTCTTGCCATTTTCTTACTGTTTTCCCCTTCTTCACACACATAAATACAAATGCTAAAGGGAGGTCAGTCCAAGACTTTACGTTCCTCTATATGCAAGTAACCCACATACAGTTTTATCCATGGTAATTCATCACTGATAAATAATTCACACACACACACACACAAATGAAGGTGCCAACCAATCAGAATAACAGCAAACTAAACTCCCTTTGCATTGAGATAAACAATTCAACTAAGTGAAGAGGAATGTGAAATCTGGGAGGGGATTCAGGGAGAGAAAATAGGAGAGTTCAGCTTTTCTAATAGCATTTTTAGTTGTCA
The DNA here is from genome assembly GCF_047370975.1 of Nipponia nippon. Taxonomy (NCBI): domain Eukaryota; kingdom Metazoa; phylum Chordata; class Aves; order Pelecaniformes; family Threskiornithidae; genus Nipponia; species Nipponia nippon. Next base: position 95,496,797 of record NW_028262290.1, on the reverse strand, counting down.
TTAAACACAGTCAGGGTTTCCAAAGCTAAAATACATGTTAACACATTCCAAAACACTTCTATTAAAATATTTTTCAGTACTTCAGTACAACAAATGATGCAAAGCCAAAATTCCCCAGACAATGCACAGAACATTAGAGAATTAGTTTAACATTCTGACAACCCTGCAATTTTATTTAAACAATTTCTTCCCTACCCAATTCCCTGCAGAGAAGTATTGTACCCTTTTGTTGATTGTAGTGGACATATTGCAGATCTCCGATTACCTTCCCAAAGGACCACCCACTACAAGAAGTTTTTTGTGTTGCAAGCACAGCTTAGCTCATTCCTCTCCCCCTGCTATTCACCTTTTTTCTGCTCTTTTTTTTTTTCTTCTTTTTTTTTTCCTCCCTTTAATTTTCTTAGCATTCTCATATGCTGCAGATGAGCTGACAGACTAGCCTGCCATCTGTTCTTTCATGACATGGTGCAACCTAATCAATTATCCCCAAACCACTTTGGAGTAAATAAAATGTCTACAATAATAATAATTAGTCAGTTAAAAAGAAAACAGCAACATGCAACTCCTGATGGGAATTAGGTAGTTTTCAGAACACAGCATTTTATTAACTGAGATTATTAGACCAGGAGAAGACAACTTTGGGAGGAGAAAAAAGTCATCTTCAGTAATTTATTATGAGACATGAGTATAAGATAGCATCCCTAGCCTTTGGCATCACTGACCCTTTGTAACCAATGATGCCAGGTCCAAGTAAATTTACCACTCACGGGTTTCTAAGATTTTGCTATTAATAGATGTGTTATCATAAACATGAGAATTTGTATTAGTATTAGGACTGTATTAAAATAACAATAAATATTTTAAAAAAGCAATGACAAGCAGATGACATTTATATAGTGTGAAGAGGCATATACATTTCTTCAAACATATGTATAAGGCCTAACATGTCTTCAGGGAGAGATTTGTCTACAACAACAAGCATGAGTAAAAATCCCCTGAGTAAGAAGAGTATATTACACATACACCCACTTCAAGAACAGGCAAAAAGCAGGAACACAAACTGCTACAAACAGAAATCAGGTTTGCAATATAGTATTAGGAATTAAGAAAATCAGAAAGATGATTGCCATGAATATCAGTGGACACCCAAGATCACAAAAGCAGTTCCTTATGAAGTTAATCTGAACGTTGTTTTTCACAATCCAAGCAACTGCTTGCTATTTTAACTCTATGACATTGATTTAGTCAGAATACAGTAGCAATTATTCAACTTAATCAATTGCTGGGCATTTAAGATATATCTCAGCACTCAAGTGATTAGCACATTTTCAGCATTTTTTACTTTTGCAGCATGAAGGAAACGAAAGATAAATCAGAAAGATTCAGTGTTCCAGTGAGATCATCAGCAAATTGCCAACTAAAATTTCGGTCAAGGAATCGATATAATCTCAGTGCACAGATCACACTGATGGATCATAGGGAAGAATTTCCTCATTACTGTCCTTATTTTGAATACTAATAGATGTCATGTACGTTCTATATTTTGTGTCCTGAAAGAAGTCAACATGTATAGCTGTGCGACCAAATAGCACTTTTGATCAGTAAGTTGTAAAAAAAAAAAAGTTTTTTCTGCCATGTTTCTAAGTATTACAGACATGGCAATAAGTAAAATGACTTCATGTGTACAGGTGATATCCCCAATCTTCTCTAAACTGTAAGCACTTCACATCCTTTAATTATTGTCCTCTGGAGAACCAACTTTACCAGTAAGTCAGAAAACAAAATAACAATGTGAGTCTGAACTTTCCACCCAAAACTGCCTGATCAGCCTGAGACAATGTATACTATCTCCTGCGAAGTACGGAGCGAGAAAAATTGTATGAACCATCTTAGAGGCTACACAGTTGACATATATAAATATCAGACCACCTACTGTAGTATTCTAAAGTCTAGGTAATTCTAAACGAGAACACTGAGTACACTGAATATGTGTGTTTGCTCTCATGCTGCCCCATCTTGACTGGCGGGAGACTGAGGCAATTGCCCATAAAGCACAGTGCGCGTCAGCAAGGAATCTCATACTTTACGATGCTGTTCTTTAGAGGCTAGATTGTGTCTGTTCTTACACATTGATGGTGAGGCATGAGGCAGACTGAAGCTTATGTCCTTGTGGCCTTGTTGCAACTTCTGGCAAGAACATAAACAATCAGGTGGGAACATGTAGAGAGAGGGTGGAGAAAAATCTCTACCATGATGTAGGCCAGTGAAGATAAATCAGTGAATCACAGAAGATCTTCATCAGTCCCTTCATGACTGCTCCACTGTGATTTCTGCGACATGTATGTATTAACATATTTGCCCGTTCACGTTCTCATATTGCTTCTCCTCCTGCAGTAGCCAAATGCTTCTGGCAGACTGACAATATGCTTAATTTCCAATTTTCTAGGTACTTCAAAGGAGCATTCACCTTTCTGTTGCAGTCACTAACCTCTTGCTTCTGCGTGTTTCTCTGTGTTTTACCATCCACTTTACAAAAGGGCTAGCAATTATTTGCCTGATGTTTCCCTAACTTTGACCACCTTGAAATGTGATTTTATGATTTTTTGTTGAAATGTAGGACATGGATCCCTTGCAGGCTTTTACAAACATGAGAGTTCCCATGTGTCATTGACACTGATGAATTGCTAGATCGCTACAGAAGAACTTGGAAATGGCAATGGAGCTGGCTCCACCGGAGCTAACTTGAGCTCCTGAGAGGGACTAGAGGGGTTTTTGATTCTTTTTATTACATTATATCAATTAAGCATTTAACAAGTTACAATAAAAAGCAACTTTCCAATGGAATTTTTAACACAATGGAAACAAATTACCTTTGAGATGGTTATCACTTGGAATCTTGAGTAGAATGAAAATAAGGCAAACGCCAACACATATTCATCCAGATTGCCCATAATGACCTGCCAGGCATCACTGTTTCAAATCAAGTAAATCTGTGCGGCTTCTCTTTGACAGCAACACAAAATCCCATGTGAAACACATTGAATGGCACAGCTGATGCAGAATGCTTGCAGAAGATACTGCATCAAGCAGCTTTTGTTTTGAAGTGGATACCTCTGTTATGCAATTCTCTACGAATTTGCTTCTTTCAAAGAATGAAAGAAAAAAAGCCTCAGCAAACAAAAACCACAATTCCCATACATTTCTCAACTCAGATGATATTTTCACACTTGGGCACAGCCTATTCACTGCAATTCTAAAATTCTGGCATTGGCACAGAGGCTATATTTGTAGCAATCAGCTGGACTAAAGGACCGAATGGTGCATGATGGGTGGGATGAAGATGTGGAAGAGACTGGCTTCAACTCACTAAACAAGAATGATGCCAATAAGCAAAAAATAGCAGTGGAATTCACTACTATCAGCAATGTGCTGATTAGGTACATGAGCAGCTTTAACAACTCCCTTCTATTTTGAGCCTTTCTGAGACTTTCTGTAGTCACAAGGAAGATGAGACAGAACTATTGTGGACAACACTGGTAATTTAAGACTATGGATAGGACTTAGCTTTATTGATGTGCAAACATTAATTTACAAGCTTAAGATCTTGTCCATGTAATTTTACATCTATCTGAGAAAAGCTAGACTTAATGTTAAAAACTTCTGAGCAGTTCACCAAGGACTCAGTTGAGCAACAGGTATGAGGGAGAGTGCAAGTGGTCACCTCCTTGTTACACTTCTCACACAAAAGCCAGCCACAAATGTGCTGTCAGGCTATGGGGATGAATAACATACTTTGCCCTCTCTCTCCTTCTTTGCCCTTGGGAGAACAGGGGAGGGAGGGACACAGCAGAGAGAAGATGAGGTGTTGACTGTGTTTCCTGTCCGTGGAGGCACACAAAGCAAACCAGATTATGTGTGAAGGCATGGACAGCATTGCTCTGAAGACTGGTATAGGCTCTGCAGGCCACCTGTTTGGAAGGAAGAAATTGTCCTTCACTGAGGTCTCCCACATTTGTACAACATCTGACACTATTCCTTTGCAACCTTACTCTACATATGTTTTCTCACCAGTGTACACAATGTTACAGGCTCCGTTCCTCCTCCCCCAAGCAAGAGGATCTTTTCATTTCACTAAGGCACATTGTCATATCTGCAGATTCCTGCTGCTTATTTCTGGTGTGATTTCCATATGCACAGCACTTCTAGAGATGTGTGGCTGTCTCTGCAGTACAGACAGAGAGAATATCATCTTTGCCCCCTCCCACGGCCAACACTCCCTCAACATTGCACATTTGTTTGAGCTTACTTATTTTCTTGTTTGTTCCCTCTATTCCTTACAGTGCCTGCAGAGTGTATCCAACATGACACAGAGCAAGTATACACTTGTTGCTTCTCCAGACACGTTAGCAACTTTAATATCTTTCACCTTCTCCGACCTCTTCCGTGTTGTTCTCAGCACCTTAGACACTCTTGTGAGGATATGAAAAAAACCCTCCAGTGCTCCATGTACATACGTGGACCTTCCCTTGTGCTGTACACAAGTTCAGTTAGATGCTCTTCAGCCTTTGATCTTCTTTAATCACAAGAAGGACGTCGGCTCAGGAAGGAGGATATGAGCTTTCTTTCATGCTTGTTCTATTTCTGAGGTCCAATAAAGAGGACAGCACAAGGATGCTCGGGGAATTAAGTGCAAGACAATCAAAGAAATGACTGAGAGGGGTCTGCACCCTGCCAGCTATCCTGAGCTTTGCCCCTCACTCATGTGGCTAAGCTTTGGGGAAGGAGGGCTTCTCTGTTAACAAGGGTTAGTGTGTTTGCTCCCTTGCCCCCTTCTCTACCACCTCATGCTCATCTTTATTAGCTTTTTCACACTACACAGTCCTCTCATCGATTACAAGGGCCAGCACAAAGCAGCCTAATGATGGGTCAGTCTTAATGAGAAAAGCGGCTGCTCTTGAAGTGGTGTGGCTTGGTCCCGCACCCTGCCGAGCCCTGGCATGTAGAGCTTTGCCTCCTTTTAGAGAGCAGAGCCATGGAAAATCAACAGTGAACAGCCTGCTGCCTCTGAACAGAAAGGGCCATGTGCATGGCTATTTAGTGCTGTAAAAGAGAGAGCATTTGCACAAATGGGAGTGAACATAAGGAGGCCTTCAGAGAAGAATGGGGCCTTGGCAAATTTATAGACTCCCCTGAAAGAAAGTGATTACAGATCATTATCCAATTGAGGCAGATTGATGGGTTAGGGTCAAAGTAATACTGCAGAGCTCACTGGAGGGACAATGCCTGCTTGTCAGTTCTGTCCCGGAAAAGAAAGAGAAGGGAAGCTACCACACAGAGAGGAAAGACTTAAGCTTTTCCAGCCTCTATCTGAAAAATCGTTACTTATCTTGAACATGTGTTCTTTCAAAAAAAAAAAACCAAAAACCCACACTGAAATTGCAGGAGCAGTATCGCTGAGTTAAAACTGGGCTTTTGGAATTGTAAATAATTGTGCAAATACTATGCAAACAGCACGCGTGCAAAGCCTTGTGACCGTTAGTCTTGGAGATCACAATGAGTATTAGCACTAGTAATGGATAAATCACATCTTTATTTCATTTATAAAAAAAAAAAACAAAGACATCTTCTAAAATAAATGTGTATATTTTTTTAATTTTGGTGAAAGAGGGACGGTTCTGTTAACAGCTATGGTTGAACAGATTTGAAACTCTGCAACATCTGGTCAGGCAAAACTCAGCAATACTGACATTGAATAAAACAAGAATAAATGTGCTTCTATTGTTTCTTCTATATTGATTTTTAGAGTGTTTAAAAGTGCTTTGCATTCATGCACTTTTCAAATATCCATAGAAATGGAAACAGCATGGCCCAAAAAGCAGCTCACAGCATTTATTGTGCATTTGCCTCCCATTTTCCAATATGATTTTGGAATGTAAAGAATTTGAGCAAAGAGAGAAGACAATGCATTCATGAGAGACCTGATTTGTTTTTTAATTGTGTTTATTTATTAACTTCTCTGTTGTTCCCCATGTCTCAGAAGCAGAGCACCACACACACTTTAATGGATGCGTCCCCATGTCCCAGTGGATAGCAGAGTAGCACTGGCCCTGTTTCAAATAAAGGCTCAGTAGGGAAGCTTGCCTTGGAGCCACTGTCTTGAGAGCGTAGCAAGGGTTCCCTCAAGTTCCATTATAAAACCTCCACAGACCTGGAAGTTACAGCCCTGGCACTCGCCGTGTCTTTCCTGGCACCTCTTGTGCTCTTGCAGAGGGTGTTCAAACACAAAAGGACCTATCCTGACTCAGAACTCATTGAAAAGAATACAGCAATTTGTTTCTATGGACTTTGGCTCAGGCATGAAGTAGTCCTGATAGAGTTACCTGAAAAATTTGTAGGAATACCAGGTACAAGTATTGGTAACCTGCCTCCCATCTGTTGCAGTGATGGAAATGACCTGTCCTGCAGCCATTAGGTAAACTCTGGCTCAGCCTTGCAAATAACTCTGGGTACACCCAGACTTGCTTGTTCTCACTTAAAGCAGGAAGGATAACAAAGGAAATATAAACATTGCTGGCTTCACACTCATCTACAATTTCTAAAAATGTTAAAAGCATCAGGAGAGACTCCTAGACTCTCACTTCATGCAGTACCTCTCTTGTACAGCACACATGTTTATGTTCTTTTGGTAGCATCCCAGCTGCAGGATGATCATGTTCCTTCTACAGTGTGCTTCTAAAAAGGCATCTTTAATACCTTTGCTGGAAGGAAAGAGATCACTCACCAAATTCCTGTTTCATTTTGTGCAGGGTCCCCCGGACTCTTAGCACCACCATTTTTATCTTCTCTGTTATGATTCTCAAAACAACTACATTTTCGGTGTAGCTGACAGCCCTTCTCCACTGCCCTGAGACGGTTTGTCATTTCATCTTCTATCTATAAACCAGAAAGGACCCCAAATGACATTCATCCCAGAAAAATGACTAGAAAGAGCTGTGGGGGGTCTGTGCAATACCATTCTACACAAGGCATCCTCCCCCACCTTGGCATCTGGTGAAACCAGGGATATGTTGCATGATAGAGAAAAAAAATATCTGTGGTTGTTTGCCTGCCTTATTCTGTCTGCTAGGCTGGGGTTTCAACTTACACAGGTATTCCCTGAACTAAGCTTGACACTTTGCATCTTCTCCCATTTTCCTGATTCATCATGTTGTTATTGGGTGTGACATAGGCTCCTCCATGTCACACATGCTTGAATCTTTCAGCATATAATGGAGTTGTAACTGAGACAGAATACCAAGTATGAGCCAACATACACTGTGATAAGACATTTTTTCTCTTGCCTTTCCTTCCAACTTTTCTCTGCTCTGGCCTAACAGTATTCTTTCTTGCTGTGCATGGTTTAGAAACAACTTGTGGCTACTCTTTTCCTAAAGTGCTGCTTTCATTTGTTTCCACTTGCCTCCTTCAGTTTTGCAGGAGATGTGGGTATGTGCAGGACTCCATATGTTTTCAGAGATAATCTGCTTTTTACTACCAGTAAGAATAACCTTGAGTACATATTGCACTGTCACAACATATTTTCTATATGAATCAGAAAGTAAAACTGGTGCATTGGAAAAGCAGACCATATTTTTAACAGACAAATTCATAAACCATGGTTTTATGAACAGAGCAAGCTGAGGGGTGGGTGCGGGGGATATCGCAGTAAAACAGATGTGTGCTTATGATCCGAACTCTCTGTCCTACCAACATCATGTTACATTGGGGCTGATCCACAGAGAAGTCTCCCTCTAAATGGAGGCTGGGTGCTGAACTGTCCATACCATTTCAGTGAAATCAGTGTGAGCACACCGAGTGGAAATCAGCACAGAACAAGGTCGAGGGAGTAAAAATGGCTGTTCCCTTCCACTCCAATCAAGAAAACTATCAGCTATTCGGGGGGGGGGGGGGGGGGGGGGAGGGGGGGGAAGACAAACCACAAATCATAGAAGCACTCAGCAGGGAATAAGGGAGGGAAAAGCGCGTTTCTCTTAAGGACACTTTCCGCTCTATTTATAGCTGTAGTTTGTATGGTGCTTAACGCTTGACCCACAGGGTTCATAGGTAAGTAAGAAATGCACAGCCATGTGTATTCTAAGAGTTGTATTTCATCCATATGTGCAAGATAGTCACAGGAGAGCTACAGAAAACTACACACTTGGGGTAGCAACCTTCCTAGTCCAGGAACAACCTCTGAATCATGCTAAGTCTATCCTCTGGCAAATCTCGAGTTTCAATGACAATTCTGCTTGAGTAAAAACTCAGAGCAAAATCCTGAGGCATTCAGTATTGGTGGAAGTTTTGTCACTGACTTCATAGGACCCAGGAGTTTAGCATGAGTAAGCCTTGCTCTCCAATTGTTTTAATTGTATAATGCTGACAATACTATAGTGGCAAAGAAGATGCAATCTTCCCTAAAAGAGGATGTGCACATAGCTTCCCAGTCAGGCCAGTGTGAAAAGGGGGAGAGGAGAAACTGGTTCATTTCAATTTTCCAGTATCCTGGAAATTTTCCCTTATTTTTAAGTTCTTGAGGCAAAAGAAAAAAAAAAAAATCAACTTTCTGCCTAATATAGCTTCCTTTTTTTTTTTTTTACTAGTTGTGTTTTGTTTTGTTTTGTTGTTTTGTTTTTAAAGAGGGGAGGCATCTTGACTGTGTGGGTGAATTGGGCTCACTAAAACATGTTTCTGTCTGATGAGTCTTATCGTAACGGTATGCAGTGTTCTTTGTGTTGATACAGCATCCCTTCTACACAGAGCTGGCAGACTACTAACAACAATTTCATATATATAATTTGTTTAAGAAAAAAATGCCAAAAATGGGCTGTGAGTATTACCAGTTTCTCAACTCTGCCTACAAACATCTTGAATTACAAAGCAACTTTTATGGTTTAGTGCCGTTTTTCACAGGGAAGAACATCTTCCTTCTGCTCTGGGGTGGGAGACTCTAAGGGATGTTGGCATAGCAGGTGCCTGCACATGTTGTGTAGACAGGGAGTCCTACACAGTGTGAAGCTCCCTAAAGATCTGCTGAAGCCTCTTCTTTACCAACAGAGCCAGCTCTGTTACTTCAGTTGTACCAGGCTACTGCCTTTGATTTATCAAAAGGTATATCCCAGTATTGCATTACATATGTGTAGCAATACTATTGTAGCTGTAAAGCCTAAGAACATGAGCAACAATAGGTTTATATGGTTTATATATAATTTCTGTTTAGAACAACGTAAGCAAGTCCAATATTTTAGGAGATATTGATCAAATGAAATGTATTACCCTTCTATAGAAACTTTTATTTATGCATAAAACCACAAGTAAAAGGGCATTTAGTTTTACCAGTGAAGGGAACAAGACGACCCTCTTCTGTCTAAAAATGCCTTCACATTCTCTATTATTTTTCTGTCCCTAAAGACATGTGTGGCCACTGAGATCATGACTTCATGCACAATGAAAAGCTGAAGAACCTCTTTGCCCCAGGTCATTCCCTCCAATCAAACCCACGTCTATAATGGGGCTGAAAGTTGTTACTGCATGCCTGCCTTTTACAGGCCCGTGTCAAAGACAAGGTGGACAAACTGTAGCATGTAGACAGGCTGTAACATACTAAGAAAAATACCAAGGAAGCAAGTTCAGCAAAAGAGGACTGAACACGAAGGATTTTTTATATCTCGTACCCTTCCAAGTGGCCCTGCCCTACTGAGACTGATGTACCTGAATGATGCAGATATTGAAGCCTGTGCTTTTGAGCATGTGAAAACTATTCTGTGACTAGAACAAGGGTCAAATATTTTCAAAGTCAGTTCAATAAAGCAAAACCCCAGTCCCAATTCCTTGAAACCACCAATTAAACTGCAGCCAAAAATGTTGCCCATTTGCCCCACAGAGGACCTAGTGTATTTGTGGTCCCAAAATGCACATGGTCTAATCAAAACTGCCATATCACAAGAAGCCAGCCAAGAAACCCAGACAGTTTGGTTAATGAGACAAAGAGCAGCTTCCTATTCATTCCCTCCTAAACAAAGATCTGAGGAAGGGGTATGGGCTGGGGGGGGGAGGGCTGTGGCGGGAGAGAGAGTACAAGAAGTACAGCAGGCCCAAAGAGAAGGGCACAAGCAGACAGTCAATTAGGTAATGCATCCAAGCCTGATCTGAAGACCCATTGCAAACAGAGCAGCCATTCATGCACTATGACATGCAGGTCAATAGAAGTAATCACATGCTTGCCCGGTACTTATGGCTGCATTCGTGAAAGATCACATGGCAACATATGATGAAATTCAATCCCTGATCACAAACTACAGTGGCAAAATGAAAAATGTCTTTGAATTTTTTCCCATTTAAACAAAAATAAAATCAACGTTATTTTTTAAAGTCAAAACGTTTTTTTTTCCCCACTGAATTCTCACCAGTCGTTGAAGTGAATTTTAAAGAACTCACCATATCTCACGCTCCATTTCTGAAATGTTTCTCTTTCTGATTATCTGACGATTCTTATCTTCCAGGAAAATATATCAGTCAAGCTCCTCCGTGAAAACCATAGCTGTGACTATTCTTAAACACAAGACAATTGCATTGTTTGTTTCAAGGCATGCATTGATCAAAACAAATGCCAGAAAATAATTTTCCTTCCTATTGGGTGCTACTTCCTGTTTGGCCAGATGCATTCTGTTGTTTGCCTTTTCTGTTTCTGAAGCATCTGCTAGCAGTTACTGCCAGAAATGTGATAATGACCATGGTTGACCAGTAGCCTGAGCTGGTGGATCCTGTGTTCTGAACCTCAGACTAAGCAAATTGCAGATACTGCTTTCACTAATGCAAGCAACACATGCCAGCAAGCACAACGGAAGAGTTTGGCCTCTGTTTTCCACAAGGACAAGACCAAGCCCATCTAGAGCACATCAGAAAGCCACAAAATGGAAGGAATCCAGGCTAAATGTTTTCCAGTAAATAATCATGCTATGGGGTCCTATGAGGGCTTGTATCTCTTTCTTTGAGAGCTGAGTTAAGCTGTTCAGCTCACTAGCAAGTTTGGGCAAAGAGGTTGCTCACAGGCCAAGCCCTAAGAGCTTACAAACAATTCTTCAACCCTTGAGCTTGTCTGGAAAGCTGCATTAAAAAAAAAAAAAAAAGAAAGAAAAAAGAAAGATAAGTTAACATTCTCCTGGCAAGGTTTTGGAAGTATTTGTAATGTTGGCAGAGCAAGAAGCTGTTGAGTTGTACCGTTCTCTTTAGAAGGTGAGTCTAATGTACAGACCTTCCGTGCAGAATGGGACTCCTCCTCTTTCTTCATCCCCTCCCTTCCTTCTGGTGTGTGGTATGTGTTTGACATCAAGAGACAAAACAAAGAAAAAGAGAAGAAATGGCAGCATGCAGCATCAGTTTTAAGTGAGGAAGTTTTTTCATGTTTGTTTTTCCTGGCGATACCTTGAAGGAAAGACGATCAAAACTCCAATGGATCCCAAGAACCATATTTTCTGCCAATAGGTTACGAAGGCAAGAAGACTAAACATGAGGAGCATAAATGTGCTGGTTGCAAAAGTGTGGTCACAAAACAGTGTGTTAATAGGAAGGGGAAAAAAAGAGGGCAAGTATACAGTGACACCTAATTTGTTAAATCTGTGAAAACCTCACATCGGAAACAATTCTGTTATATCTGCCTGGTAATCTCTGAAGAATAAAAGGGCCAACACAGCAAATTTTAGGATTGCTGGTACAAAAAGTTCCTCAAATATGGAATACAACCAACTGTACCTTTCATTCTGGTCTGGAGGAGCCCTCAAAAGCTATCAAAGAATTTGTGCAAGCCTCTTATCATCCTGAAATAGACGTGATTAGAAATCTGCTAGAATTAAGCTGCCAGAGGCAGCAGTCCTGTTACATACTGTTGGTCTGTATGTCTGATACATGACATTTTCCTAAGTCCTGTCAGGCATAATCTATCACATAACCATCTTTTGGATTATACTTTGAGACTGTGGTCTTTTAGCACAAATATAAATATGCTTCAAATTATGATGCTCCCCATTAGGAAGATGATCACTGTTCTTGTACAGAGGAAAATATTACCAGATAACCAAATACATGCTAAAGACCAGTGCAAAGTATCAGGAGTAAACAGAAGCAGAAACCAACCCTAAGGCTGAGACACAGTACCGGCTATGGCCTAAAAAGGTTTTGTCTCCTCTGCTTGTGCTCAAGAAATGCAGGTTTGCATTTCCACCTATTCTGAGATCCATAGGTCTGATGGAAGGGCAGTACCCTCGACCATCTGTGCCACAAACTGGTGTCCAGGATATATCCAAATGACGTAATATTTTTTCTTCTGGAGTAAGAGGATACACCAGAATGCTGTTATTTCCTTTAATATCAAAGGGGAAGGTCTTTTGATGAGTTCCTTCCCAACACCTCCATCTCCTTCTCCCCCAAATCAACTAATCTTCATTGAGTTTTGCATCGTGCCACATGTAGGTGGAATTTGTCTTGCTTTAGTCTGAAGCCCAAAGTCTTCTGATTCTGCATTTTTCTGTGAGATTAAAATAGCAGAAAATGAACATACGGTAGATGAAAATTGGGGCTTGGGATGGAAGAAACTGGCCACCAGGAATATTGCCTGACATTAATAGATTAGGAAAACATACTGAATGGTACTGTACCACACAATCCCTCTTGGAATTGAGGAGAGTTCCTCTGGAAGAACCAGATGGATAGTAGCCATCAAACATACTACAAGGAGAGCTGTTACCACCAGTCAAAAGATGTGGACTGTGGAAAGGGATGAGCTTAGACACAATATAGGATGAATAAATATCATATATTTAGCAGAAGAATTCAAAGGCTAGCAACTTGCAAATTAGACCATTATGACAATGATGAGCTGTTCACATATGCTATAGTGAATTATTTAATTTTGCTTTATCCATAGAGAAAATTCACTGGATTTCAGTAGTATGAACACATTATGTGGGACAAGCAGGAGTGGGACACATCAGGATCCCACTGAACCTATTCTGTAACATCTGTTGTTCAACCTAGTCACAAATGATTTGGAAGACAGGGTCAACAATGAGGTAACTAAGTTTGGTGTTGATACAAAATGATCTGTGGTCATCAAACTGACTCTGAACAGCTGCAGAAGGATATCATGGTATTGAGTGACTGGGTAAAAATATGGCAGATGGAATACCTTGGTGATAAGTCCAAAATAATGCATATGGGAAAACCATATGTCACTGTATATAACTGTGCCATGTCCAATACTGCATCTGCCTCTAGATAGACGGCATCTCAGAAGGGATGTAGGAGAGTTGGAATGGTAGGGAGCAGAGCAGTGGAGATGATCAGAAGTATGAAATTGCTTCCTTATGTGGAGAGACTAAATAATCTGGGACACTTTCCCTGTGAAAGAGACACCTAAAATGCTAGAATGTGATCAAAGTTCATAAAATCATGAATGTCATGAAGAAACTTAATAGGGATTATTTTCCTTTTATGTATATATACATATGGATATATATACATATATATATGTATAATATGTGTGTGCATGTTATTTTCCATAAGCTGGAAAGTAGGGACCACAACTGAAAGCAACAGGCGGCAAGTTTAGAACAAATGAAAGAAAGTGCTTGCTCTCAAGAGACACAGTTTTATCAATGGGATGCTTGGGATGTCAAAAGTATAAATGAGTTCAAAACATCCTTAGACATACTCATGAAGGAAAGGTCCATTGGGACATCTTAAACACAAAGACAGAAATACAACACCCAGGGCAGGTTTTCAGGCCTGGAAGGCTACGCCAGAGGCAGCGTCACTCTGTGCTCGTCCTGCTGTCACCCTCGCTCCCCAGGCTCCTGTTATCGACCACACTCAGAGACACTTGCACTTATATTGCACGAAAAAGGAAAGTCTGGGCTGCATTAATATGCCTCTGAGGAATTTATAATAATTCTAACACAGTGAAACTAAAAAGCTGGATTATTATTTATTTTTTTAGAAGATCAACTCAGGATTTCTCATTGTAATGACAACTGTTTGTTGTATCCGCCACTTATAATAATTATATTTGTAGTTTAATCCTTTGCTTTAGTAACTACCCTCCCAAGCACTCCAGGTCTTTGAATGCAAAACAAGTTATACACAAGTAAGCCAGGAGTGGACATGCTTGGTTGCCTGGTTGTTTAATTAGAAACTGAAGCAAAAGGCATCCTGCCGCAGGGAGACAACCGGGCTGCAGACTGTGACACTGCCATAGCCTTGCTCTGTCTCTCTTTAGCCTTAAGCAAATCTGATCTTGGGCATCCTGACCCTGACTAATTGCATACTGTTTTCTGTGATGCTGAGAAGCTCCTTCCACCCATTACTGGACTATTAAGCTTCTCTGCTCTGGCTGATAATTAAGCAGCAGAATGCCGAACATTTTTTGTTGCTGTTGGTTTGGGTTTTTTTGCATCCTTCTTCCCTCCTCCTCCCCAATCCCCTGATATACAAAGGCCAGCTGGATGCTTCGTTTGTCATTTTGTCACACTGTTGAGAGGTAAAGATGTCATATCAACTTTCAGAAGACAAGGAAGGTGATAAATGCACTAACTTGAGAGACAAAGCGTCAGGACACTAATGAAAATCTGCAGTGACTAGACAGCAAGGAGGACCTCATTTTAAGAGACTCTGTAAAGGAAAGACAACTTTATCAGCCTATGCAAATGTCAAGTGTAAAGTACACTGGTTTAATGTGGCAGCATATTTTTCTGTCAGGAACAAAAGTATATGCATTATAGAGAATTATTTGCAAGTAACCATGTAAGCAAGTAAAATAAGTGAGCTACCAGTCTCTTCTAGCTGTTATCTTTATATCTAGATTTACAAAAATATAATGTGGCCTAGATTGGAGGACTTGTTTTTCAGATATCTTTTTTTTTTTTTTTTTCCAATTGAATAGGAACTGTGTGGGAGAATGACATGTATTTTTTGATATCCTAATGAAAATGGCGACTAAAATAATTCATCAAAATTTCACCAGCCATAAAGGCTTCACTGGGCCATTATATTAGTTTATTAGGTAAAATTAAATAAAAAGAGACTTTAAATGAATTATAACCAGCTTGCAAAATAACAAATATATTGTGTATGAGAAAATTAGCTCCATCTGATGTGCACCAGCCACCATATGTAAAATGCCCATTATTTGTCCTGTCCCTTTGAAAATCATTTTATTGGAATGTATCAGTTAAACTAAAACACATGACCCTCCTTCTTGTGACATGAAAGAAACCACTGAAGAGAAGTCTTTTTTTTTTTTTCCTCCCTTCTACTCATGTGAACTTTCTGGGAAAAAAGCAGCTTCAAGGATTTTTATCAACGCCTGTGTAATGACAAGTGCATCACATGCATTCTGAACCATTAGCTGCCTACATCTGAAAGAATTTGGTCAACATTTAGGAATTCATTTAATGAAAGGCTGGCCTATTAAAGCTCTGCTAGCTTTGGAAGTTGATTGAGCCTTTCTTTTCAACTTCCTGCATCGTTGTAAATGATGCTATGCAGTGCCCTCATGTGATATAGTCTAGACAACAAGCTTTCATTGTAACACCAAAAAAATCCAAGTACCAGGTGATACATTTCTGCTCGGAGATACAACTATGCAGTACAAGGCTCTTTTCAAATCTCTGTGTGAAATCACGAATTTAAAAAGCAACAGCTCCAAAACCATCTATTTATATTTTGGAGAGGTAAAGGAACAACATTTTCCTCATACATCCACATGACACTTGAATCAACAATTAAATAAACAAATAGAAAATCAGTAAAAAACTAAGAGACAATGGATGTCATTTCTTCTCTCAGATCGCTGAAACCAACTGAGATCAGAATTAGGGCCCCTAACTACTGGCTTTTAATTTTTGGCTGAAAGATGAATTTGCTTCTTTAATGACTTGACACTCCTGATGCTTCTAGACCAGCATGAAGTGGGCTGTGAGAGCAGCAGGTTCTGCACTGGGTAGGCGTTGCTGCCTTATGACACCTGTTGATTAATGTAAATGCCTGATGTAGGGGAACACGTAACAGGATGGCATTAAAGGAAGAAGCAGTTAGCATGGCGAGGACACATCAGAAGGGGAGCCCACTGGCTAGTCAAGCACTCACCTGCATCCCAAACATAGCTACATTGTCAGGTTTATGGGACAAGCAAGATGTATTTTCTCAAAACTGCAGAGAAACAGGTTACCTTTTTATGACCTCATTTTCTCTTCATGGCTTTTGTGAGCGTAAGCACTACAAAATAGTGTCATATGGGCAGCACTGGAGACTGAAAACATAACAAAAAACATTTAATCTTGTTGTTTTGGGATTTGCAGGCAGAGTGCACATGAATGAGGATGGGACTGGGCTCCATTTCCATGGGATAGGTAAAGCACAGGGAACAACATGTAAGAGTTATTCCCCTTCCGAGGCTTGGGAGGAGAGTTGTGTCACATGTGCTTGGCACAGGGTTCCTCAACGAGACATCTGATGAATAGCTTATGAAATTACATTTATGAAATTAAATTTAATTTTAGAACAAAACTACAGACAGCATGCATTCCAGCTCATTTTTCTTCAGGCTCCAAGAACTGAGGTTGTTTTTTTTTGTTTTCTTTTTTGTTTCCCAAACTGATTACCTACTTAACTCCTCAAATAATTACCCCTGTTGACTTTGATCTGTAGTTACTAGTGGAATAACACCTTCTTCTAGGAGGGCAGGTTGCCAGCTTCCTTCAAATGAAAGGCCTGGGCTTATGAAGTCATTTCTTGATGATCTCACCAATTATCTTCTTGTCTCTGATCTTCCCTTTTGGGTAAGGTTATTGGGAAAGCTGAGTAAGGTAACTGTAGTCTCAGGACAAATTTATCCTTGTCTATTGTAACTTGCCTTTAAGACTGGATGCAGCACAGAGACTTTATTACTCCCTGTGGGGAAGAGCTCAACATAATGACACACAGGAGACCAGGCAAACATAGATGTTTAAGCACAGGCAGATGAAAGCTTTTGTACCAATGATCAGGAGATTTTCATTCAATTTGTGCATGAATTTTGTGTGGAGGTAAGATCATAGCACTCTTGATTTGTTCTGCACCTCTCATTCAAAAGAAGTCAATAAAGTAGCCATTGGCATCTGTCCTAACATCACCAGAAGGAGGGCTTCTCCAAGATAAATTCCATTCAACATACACAAGACCAATGACAACGGAAATAAGAATGTATATCATGTTCATAGTATTGTGCCTATATTACCAGAGTCTGGCTGACAGTGGAATGCAGAAGTTGCTTCTCATAAAATCAATTTTCATTACTTCTGCCCTGGCCAGATATAAGCAAACACCTAGCCAACAGAAAAATAAGCGGGTAAAAATAGCGCAAGCTGTAATAATGTCTGGAATCAGACACTGGAGGGAGACACAGTTGCACACACTAAGCCAAAGACACTCTTGTCCCTTCTTGCATGAGTATTGAGTGCATGCCCTAAGAACGAAGCATTGAAGCCCTACTTGATCTGCCTCCATTCCTCATTCTCCACATCAGCAAGGAAGGAAAGAGAAAAAGAAAGCCTGGGCCAGCTAATGAATCATAAAGCCCTACACTTTGTTGTTGGGGGAGGAGAAGCACACAATTCCTGGATAAAGCCTGCAGAAATTCAGCACCAATGGTGTGGAACTGTTTTTCGAATCAAGCCCTGAGAACCCATCATGATTTGCATTCATGTAAACACCTACATTTTTTCGTTAACTGAACTGATTTAACTGCTAATTAAAACTAGTCAGTAAGCACAATGCAAAATTAATTAAACCATTTAGTCAGTAGATGCAAATGAGGCAAAGTTACGGCTTGGACACAACCAAAATAAGTATAAGTACTACTCATCATCTGGCAAAATAGTTCTTGAGGTAAATACTTTCCCCAGAGATGATGTAAAGCAATAAAAAAAATCATACTGCTGACTACGGATGATCTTTTATTGATAAAATGTGCTGGGATCCAGCTGCTTCTCTTTGAAACAGTGACAGACTGGACTCCGTGGATTTTAAAACCGCTGTCCCATACAAGAAATCTTTCAAAGTAAGGTCTGGATCCCAACTCACTCTACTCAGGCATGCAAAGTTGCTCCTGTCTGTCACTGGCAAGCATTTTGGCTCAATGTGGACCTTATATTTTTGACGGCTATTTTTATAGCTTTACATTTTCTCAGGGGGAAAGTATCTGCTTGGCGAACTACATTGTCTGATGTTAGGTGGAAGTAGTATTTTCTGAGAGAAAAGGCCAGAAATGTGTCTGTCTGTCTGTGGTATCTGTGCGCTCTGCCTCCTCTTTCCACAGGACCCATGTGCCTCACAACCCTAATTGTACTTACTCTCCTAAGACTCACCTGGGACAGGGACACACACACACACACACACACACAGAGTTACCCACATTGTATAAACTGTGAACTGAAATGGGTAAATTAAGCATTAGATCCAACAAAAGAACTAAGATGCCCAAAGGTGTGGTCCAGCAGCAGCTCACATGTAGAAACCTGGACCCAGGGACAAGTCCTTGTGAGTCACCTGGGCTCCCTGCATGATGCTTGGTAGTACTCTGGAGAGAGTTTCCTTAGGCAGGTTCAGATATCTAACAGGTATCTCACCAAGGTGCAATTCCAAGCTAAGTGAGATGCCTGCAATTAGACAGTGTAAACTGTCCTTCCACCTTTTCCTTCATTTCAGGTGCCCCAGAATGGCACCGAAAACAAGAGCATGCAGAAGGTGAGATGTCTGCGCTCGAGAGACTCAGCCCAGCAAGAAGTGCTGGGGACAGAAGTGGGAGTTAAATCTCTTCTTCTCCTCTGGCTCTCCCCAGCAGCATCCCATCTCCTCCAGCTCCCATCCCCCAGCACATAGCTCTTTCTGCTGAGTGCGCATAGCTCAGGCCTCGCTCAGAAACAGCACAGTTCGTTTTCCTTTTTACAACACAGTTGTAATCACGGAAGCTTTACGCATTCGTGCAGTCGGCAAACCACTCATCCAGGATGCAGGAGACCTTGCTTCGTTTCCTCCTGATGTCTGAGGGGATGCGAGCTCGCACACCCTGCTCCTGGGAGCCAGAGCCAGGAGAGTGATGGTGATGCTGGCAGGCACAGGAGAGCGAGGGGACTCGCCTCCCTCCTGTCAAGCACAGAAACATGCTTGAGGACCCTTGGGCCAAAGACAACATCCCAGGGCACCGGCTGGGGAAGGACGGTTCTCAGCTGCTCACAGGACCACATCCTGTACCGGTTTCACAGACAGCTACTGGGCTGGCCCCTGGGAGGACTTCACTAGCAAAATATATAATTCCTGACTTCCTGGTGGGGTTAGGTATGGGCTTTCCAGGAAGGCTGAGGCATTTCTAGCATCAACCAAAGAGTGATCTGTCAACATCTGGAGACAGTTAAGATAAAGTAAAGCACCCATGGTGTTTAGAGACTGTATGAGCAGACAGCTCAGACTTTGGTCGGGTCTAAAGCAATGTGCCTGAGGCCCCCAGCGAAGCAGGCAATGGCCCCCAAGGCCTCTCTCCTGATCCACAACCCCCAAACCCCTCTGCTGTCACTCCAGCCTTCCCCGGTCTCTCCTGAACAGTGAGACCCAGGGGGGGGCTGCACGTGCTAGTGGGATACAGGGCTGTGCATGCTCCCCACAGCAGCTGGGAAGGTACTCTGCTTGGCTGGGTCCTCCATGGGCAGACAACCAGCCTGGCAGCCAGCGCACAAGTGCCACGCGGAACATCGTCCATTTTGCCAGCACAGTGCTTCATTTTTCTATCTGTGCTACCAAACTGTTTGAGTCTGGTTGGAAAAACTAAAAACAACAGCTTGCTTATTTTTAGCTAAGCAAAGAAGTCTGCCAGCCCCACACCTGATTGCTGGTTGGTTTACATTTAATAATAGTCTTCTGTGAGAGGTTACCACATCCTTTCTCATTACCATTACTGTTATGACACTCTAAGAAGTATTTGTTTCCTTAACATTTTTCTCAGCCACTTTTAGATGCATTTCTGCCTTTAGCTGCTTCCATTCTAACACAGAAAATATGTGCTAAGAGGAAAAAAAAATGCAGAAAACAAATGAGCACACTCTCCTTACCTCAGACAATCCTGGACAGGGAGCAGGGCAAGGTCAAGTCCCTGTTTTAATATTCCCTTCTCCTCTCATGACTTCTATTAATGGTAACTATACCCCACTCCTCAAGTGTTACAGTCGGTGCGATGCTCATCGTGCTCTGTCTGTCCTACTTTCACATGCACCATTATGAGCCATGGAAGACGATACACTGAAAAGCGTGTGGAGCTCCGGCTGGAACAGCATTTCTTACGCAAGACACCTGTTATGGCTGTTGTGCACTAGGATTGCTGACTGCTAGCTTTGAGGCAAACCTAATGTAGTTACACTGTCAAAGGTATGGTACTTATCTGCATACTGCAAAGATGGAACTAATGCAAGCCAAAATCATTTTTCTTTTCTTTCTGTAAGTACCATTACTAATATATTTCACATGGTTAAAAATGCATTATATCTAGAGCTCCTTCTTTAAATGTGTGTGCATAAATTTAGCTTGGATACTGCTAAATATAATTTCAAGCAGTAGAAACAAAATAGCATTTTGCAAAAAAGCATTTAAGCAGAAACAAATGCATTACAGTTAAAGTTTCATGAACACTGATAAGATTGCCGGCTAAAGCAGCTTAATAAAAACCAAACAGAAACAAAAAGGACTATATAACTAATTTAGGGCCATGGGAGGCAGCTTCAGCTTGCAAAATCCCCACTCTAGGGAATACTTAACCAAGAACTGTCCCTTTGAATGAAGAGGGCCACAAGGCAGATTTTACTGAGCAGATCTTTGAGCTATACAGGTGAAGAGTTGGGCTAGGGATACTGAGGTACAGCACATACCTCAGCTGTGGCATGATATGCTGCTCTGCAGAGTTACTTGGAGAGCAAGTGCTGAAGAACCCAGCTCAGGTATGAAAAAACAGCTCTCTGCTTGGACTGCTTCCTCCTGGCCCTGCTGCAACAGCAAAGCACATAGCTGTCTAAGGCAGCAGGCTGCTGCAGCCAGCACAGCAGCTGCCTATTTAGCCTGTTTTCCCAGTCTGTGGAAACCCAGACAGCTGCTGCTGCCACCAGTGAGGGCAGAGTCAGGATGTGTGGGATTTCCAGGACACCAAGATCACCATTCCAGTAGCAACTGTCATTTTCTTCATGCTTTCCAAGCTATTCCACATCCCATAGGCTGATGTAGAAGCAGCAAGCCTGGTTCACTAGGGCTGTCCATCTTGGCTCTGCTACTTTCCCTTTCCCATCCCTGTTGCCTCCTGATGACCCCTGCTCAGTTTTGCCTACACAGCTGAGCTGGATCTAGGAAGCTGATAATATTAACTCTGGCTAAGTACCTTGATAGTGTGGTTGTTCTGGAGTTCAAGTCAGCCCAACAGGGCTGCACATCACTGTACCGTGCTGTGTAGATATATGCACTGAATTAGTCATCCATTGTCCGCACAGCACAGGGCTGTGGCAGCCATTTGAGCAACTGCCTTTCTACCAACCCAGAATATGTATTATTTAGTTCAAAGGTCCTTTGAAGCAAGGATTGTCCTCTGCTGTATACCTGCATGGTGCCCTGTTGAATAGAGACTGGCTTTTGGTCAGTGCCTCAAGGTAGTTCTGTAACACAAATGATTATTCATAATAAAATAAATATAATGGCTCACATCAAATGTCTAATGATACTGTTCAAGGGATCCTGGGGGTGTTTCTAAAATGTGTTCTTATCATATTAAAAATGTAGGATCTGAGTATAATTTCATTCCCTTTTACAGTATTTTAGATGACCAAGAGGCTATTTTCTCCTTGTTTCATCCACATATAATCCTACGAGTATTGCAGAGGGAACAAATAGAGACTAGAAACCATGCATATGATTATAAGAATCTACATTTTATTACAAACAGCCCTACCTCCCTCCCTCTCCCTGTGCCAGAATAGTATTACTTGGGTTGCAAAATCAAGCATTCAAAAATTAGGAAGTTCAGATTTTCTCTGCAGATCTAATTCAGCCACACTGTTTGTATGTGTTACAACAGCATGTGAGTAATTAAAGACTATTATTGTCAAGTAAATTTCACCTTATCCAGAGCAGACTGGATGGTGCGCATTTAATGAGTGACTTTGCAATACTCTTTCTCCTTATTACTCAGTGTGTGGTCCCCAACTCTACAGTTGGCACCCTATCTAGATCTTAAAATATTTTTTTCACAATCTTTTCTGTGCCTTCATCATTATTGTACCCTAGTGCTTTATGGGTATCAATGCATTTTTTGTCCCCCCACAATATCCTCCTGAGATGGCAATTGATTATCTCAGTTTTACAAATGAGGAAGTGGGACACAGAAAGCGATCTAAAGCGCAACCCAATTCTGGGTGCCCAATCTGAGATGTCACTTTTTTTTATAGATCTTTTCAAGTGCAGAGCACTGCCATTTACATCTCTAAGCATGACATATTTCTTCTGAGCTTATTCTAACCTCTCATCTTGGGTAGACAAAAGAAGTAAGATACCACAATCAGAAATCATCCCTGAAAACAACTTGCCTGAAGTCATATGAGAATCTGATGGTAAGGGCAGAGGAGTCCTACTGATCCAAGCAATGTTTAAGGGCCTTTACTATGAAAGTGATCTCTTCCACATGCAGTCCCCTGCCCTGTGCACCTACATCTTTCAGATCTATCAGACCAGCAATGGAGCAACGGTCCCTCAGACAACTGTCTCCTTCATTACACAACCTTGATTCAGGCCCAGAATAGGCCCATCCCATGCACTGAGTAACCTAAATAATAAGGAGCCCTACAGCCCCACCTATAATTATGAAGTGAGCTTCCAAATATAATATCAAACACAGAGGCTTGAGGAATGTTAACTGCGGCATATAAAACAAGCTCAAGTTAAAATACTGACAGATTTATTTGCTCCAGCAGAAAAACCAAATAATGTTCACTAAATTTAGTGCAGGATAGTAACAAACAGAAAGACTGCTGTGGAGCACATAAAACCTCACTGTGTGAGGTGTTCTTGATGTCCACCTTCTGTGGAGAACAGAAGATCTGCATCAGAGAGGGCAGAAAGGAGAATGTCACCAGTTTTCTCATTGTATGTAGCAGTAAAACATTCACGTCAAAATCATTTAGCATGTAGTTTGCAGCGAAGCCACAACATATGTTTTTGCTATAATATGTCTCTACGTTTGCTATTTCTTAGACCGCATTGCATCTCATCTGATAGCTGGTACAGGGTCCCCATGCTGTCAGAGGTGTCTGGAGCCACAGTGGGGCAGGGGCAAGAAGGATCCCCGTGTGCCATCTGCTGCCAACACTGCCACCCAAGTCTGTGGTGGAAGTCTGTCTTCACTATCAGTGTGATAAACTACACTAGCAACTTTTAATTACCTGCAGATGGGGTGAGAGTATGTGGGGAAATTGCTACCTTGTAGAATTAATCATCCCCTCCCTTCCTTTTTTCCCTTATGCAATAGGGGACACCAGGACTGGCTACTGACAGCAATAGGATGAGAATTTCCTGAACCTACTATCAGGGGTCCAGTCCTGAAAATGATACAAATTTTGGCAATATTTTGAATAGAGTTCTTCCAGCTGGAAACCTTCAATTTTGATCAAATGTTCTGTATGCACTGGCTCAATGGAAAGCATTAAACTGATGTAGGATCAGACCTGTCACTGAAAGCAGCAATGGCTTTCTTCTTTTGCCCACTCAATAACATATTTTTGTTTAGTCTGATACCATCAGGCTTTTTCAAAAGAGTCTAATCTCCTACTCAAGTCAGTGAAAGGAGAGTAATGCAAAAATGCACTAGGAATGACTAGGCAAGTTTTGGAAAAAAAATTCAGCCCGTTCAATATTCTAATTTTTAAATACTTTAAATCATGGATCAATTGTAACAGTTGATACTGAGCACTGAAGCACTGTTTTAGAAGGAACTGAGGTCAATACCTCAGCTTTCCCACACGGAGATTCAATATTTTTTAAAAATCAGGATCCCTCCAAGATACGCATTCATATGCATTTCTGAAAGTTTGAACAGCTGATCACTGAAAACATGTTGCTAGCTTGCACAATAGCAAGGAACCCTGAGTGCAATCTTTTTAACATTATTCTAGTACCATTAAATTCTATTTTGTACCCACAATTTCTCTTTATGAAGAAAGAGTTTATTCCACAAGCACTGAAATTAATGAAACCCAGTTTCTCAAGGCTATCTCCACTACCCACCTGGCCGCTAAAAGCCCAGCTCTGCCCCTTACTTTTTATGACCCCTCTCATCAACATGCGTGCCTAACTCTGTTAAGGAATAGAGTTTCATGCCCATCTTCAGGATCTTTTTCTTTCTCTTTTTCTGTATCTTCACTCAACTTAATCAGCTGAGCAGAGGATGCATGTGGACTGTCCTCTGTGTAGAGTGTCCGCCTACCTACTTGCATGCCAGCTGGCCAGCCAGTCTTTGCTTCTCAGCTGCTGGGCCAGCCAAATGCTTTGGGAAAGGGCTAAACTTGCCACGGCTTTTTCTGTGTAGGGGAGCTGACAGCGTTCTTCTTTGCTGCCCAGCCTCAGTTTTCATAAGGCATCTGCTCCTCTCTGCAATTTGGCTGACATCCTGACTCCCAGGTTCAAAAGTTTCTTGAAGAGGAGTGACTGATGGACACAGAGGACTTGCAGCTCCTCCAGGAACCAAGCCACAAACATAATCTGCCAGGAAAACTATGTGTTGATGAACAGTTGTATGATTAAAAACTCACAAATATCTGAAATGGGAGGAAATATGTATCAAAAAGCACAGCAGAGCCAGTATACAGAAACAACATATGCAATTGCTTAAGTATATACCAAGAGGAGAGAATTTTGTATACTATTTAGGGCACACCATAATGGTATTTAAAAAAAAATCCTTTTAGTTTCCATCACACTAAAAATTTGCCATCTGTTATATGGAAGTTCGTTTTTCCCTTTCATTGTAATTAACTTTTTATTGAATTAATTACTCCAGGTGAGCTGGAAGCGGCTGTTCTACCTCACCTGGTGTGGCTGAGTGTACCCACGCCCAGCCTTGCCATTCACCATTCAGATGCAAATCGTCCCACTCCCCACACGAAGTCACTGGCGCCCACCCAAAAAGCCTGCTAGCGACAAAAAACAATAACATGGCAGGCAGCTGCTGCCGCACAGAAGGGAAAAAAGTTTTAGAAAAAAGGACATATATTCCCTGCTTGGTCATTTAAAAATGTGTATTCTACTGAATAAAACAGGTGAGAAAATATTCGAGATAAACACAGAGTGAATTTTAAATAACTTACACATGGCTACAGGTCACTGGCCCTTTTTCTACATGATAATGAATATTTTTGCTACCTTGATCCATTATGTATACATGCGTGTGTCTGTATAGATGTATACACACATGCACAAACAGCGATCAAACCTGTCAAGAAATTAGAACAAAGCAGTGAGCTGAACTGGATTATGAAGGAATTTTGTTAATTGCAGTAGCATGGTCATCAAACATAAAAAAAAGGTAGGAGTCCTCATTTGTAGATTCTCTGCCTGAAGACGATGAATTAATTCCATTCACATTTATAAAATAAGGACACAAAAGAAATAAATGAAAGCTTCTTAAAATAAAATTACATATTGCATACACCATTCTCTCCCTATGAGAGAGCAAAAAAGAATAATCTGTTGTTAAGTTTTAGTTATTTTAGCTATTTATTAAATGTTCCAATGGTGAAGAATGGAATGGAATGGAATGGAATGGAATGGAATGGAATGGAATGGAATGGAATGGAATGGAATGGAATAGAGAACGTGATGGCAGAAGCCAGACACTTATGGAGTGATGATTACTATGCCATGTGGCCCAATCCATATGTATTAAGAGTGTACTGAGACACTGTGGCAGCTTTTCACAGCAAAGATGGCCTCCACCTTGCAATGGTCCCCCTGCATGTGCAGAGCCCACTACAGCAATGTGGTCTTTATTATCCTCGAGACAGCACATGCTGCTCTTTTTTCTGCAGTATCTACCAAGTCAGTACCTGTTCATGTATTTTTCCTTTTT
This sequence comes from Nipponia nippon, assembly GCF_047370975.1. Taxonomy (NCBI): domain Eukaryota; kingdom Metazoa; phylum Chordata; class Aves; order Pelecaniformes; family Threskiornithidae; genus Nipponia; species Nipponia nippon. The sequence goes on along the minus strand of NW_028262290.1, from coordinate 95,470,585 downwards.
GTTGCTTTGATGTATTTTTCCCCTCCCTCTTTAAAACCTGCTCAAAGCCTAGGTTAAAGCTCACCCTGCTGAGAGACAGATGCAGGGATGAGGTTCCTATTATCTGAAGTACTGAGTTGCTCATAGCCAACAAGAGAAGCAACAAAATAGGATCATGCAGAACAGGCATACATCTCATCGCTGTTAGTAAAGTAATTACAGATTTGGCACTAGTGCAGGCTTTCTGCTTGCCAAAGCACTGGATGGAACTTTAAGAAGCAAATGATTATCCCTATTCAGAGCAAAGCTGGTCAATCAATCCTATATCAATTCCCCTGATGCAGCAGCACAAGACTGCGGTTGACTTCTGAGAGAGCACATGGGATGCCTCCACTTAGCTGAAACCCACTTCTGAGGGTATCTATCCTGAGACTGCATGATCCTTGGAGGCAACGAGCTCCAGTGACTCGCTAGAAACAGTAATTCCATAATAAGATTATTTTCTGGTCTGAATGCAACACTGCAAAAAATGCAAAAATGCAGTCAGGAGAAACTCCAATTCAAACAGCCTACTTAACAGCACTAGGATTGCCAACCACACTTTTGGCTAACTTTTACGCTTTTCTGAGTACTGGTGTGGAGCTCAGGTTTTGCTAGCAATTGTCTCCGTCACTATTTCCTTTATTTGGTATTTTGACATTGACAGTAGAATAACAGCTGGCCTGAATTTGCCTTTGGGAAAAGAATTGTATATTGATGCCATTATATTTCAGAACATCAGTAAATCCACACATAGTAATAAGCTGTTGTTTTTATTGTTGCTATTATTTGTTCTACAGTAGGACTGGAGAGAGTCACGGGCCAGGAGTCAGCCATGCTCGGTAGTCTATGAGCAAGAAAATATGTTCTTATATCTAAAAACTTAAAATCGCTCTCATTTTCTGTGTGTGGCACAAGTACCAAAGTGTATTTCAAAAGTTCTACTTATCTTGTTTCCAACTGGGACTTTTTAAAATTTTTGAGGCTTTTAGCATGTCCCATCACGGTCTGATTGTGCCACAACTAAAATGGAGTTATGTGCTGAAATGATAAAAAATTAGAAATACGTGTAAATAACAAAGACCAAATGTATCAGAGAAAATATAGGAAAGAGATCTCAGAGCTGATGGAGAACTGTGGACAGCTTGGTCATGGAATAACACTACTGCAATATACTGTTGGTGGGACTCAAGCCAGTATCTCCACATGACACTGCAATGCACTGTGTAGACATAACAGCTCAGGGCAGGTTTAATCCCCACACCTCTGCACCACATCATTGCACAGTGCAGACATGCCAAAGAGTCGATGTGGGGCCAGTCGGCACAACAGTGAATGAAAAGACACTCTTAGCTGGTGGAGAAGCCCTCAGTGGCAGTGCAGGGGAAAAGGATGCCATGGGGGACAGCGGCCCCCGCCATGAGCGCAATCAAACCACATATCAAAGTTCATGAAAACTCTTGCATGCCTCATATTTGTCCTTTGCTGCCCATGCCTATCTATATCAGTTATTTGTGACTTAATTTCTTTTAAGAACATTCATCCTCTAAAGCAATTGCTAGACTAAAGATGATCAAGCAATTGCTCAGGTAGAGAATAGGATCAATAGGATTACAGATCTGGTTGAAGGGAGCTATCAGGAGCTGCAATAATTAGGTTGCCTGGGGTTCCAGCTTCATGCCCAGCCCAGCATCATCATACAAGGAAACGGTAACTTTGCTGGAAATTTTTGTCATCTCTTGCTTATAAACCACATCAGGAGATTTCTCTCCTCTCAGACATGTCTTGTGATCCTAGCCACAGAAAAGTTTTTAAATAGCATCGGCTTAAGAAAGTAGGCAACCCTGGACTAAATCTTTCTTTATTTTGTACAGGAACTAACACATGAAAGGTAAATTATAATTTTTATCACAATTAAAAGCTATTTGCATTTACAGATCATATTTACATGCTATTAAACATGCTATTAATTTGCAATAAGGAAAGCGAGAATACAATTACACCCTTATTACACAAACGTGTGGAAGGACAACTAGAGCATTCATCACATAAAAATTAGATGTTATATGTATTTCTGTGTAAATATTTTGTATAACTATATAAATGGATACACATATCTATGTGTCTCTCTATACATTATATATATTTAAAATATATGTCTTAATATATACATTATATCTCTCTCTCTAGACAATCTCTATATTTATTTACACAGGTATTTATACATCTGACCTATCTGATTTTTACGTAGTCTTTCTAGGTCTTAACATACTCAAATATGACTTAAAGTACTATGACTCACCATTTGCTTGTAAGACGAAATTGAACACAAATATGTTTTTCTTCTCATCCTTAACAAACAAAAATTATTTAGTGTGAATTTGACTCCATGGAGGCAACAATAAAGCCTTCAGTGACTTTAAAAGACACAATTTTTTCCAGCTGTTTATCAACATTAAGAGACGAGATTTTTGCTTGCCACAAATAGGCTTAACTCCATCCACTTTACTAGAAGTAAGAAGGTCCACAGCCATGGAGCTCCTATTCCTGAAAGTGTATTGCGTACACTAAACAACAATACCAGAATGCATTCAGTGTCAAAACAGCACCGATAAAGCGCAGATGCAGGAGCAGCTGAACAGAAGCCCTTCAGCTGGCTTCAGTGAAGATTTTCATATGCACTACGTGAGCTACTGGATCAGACCCACAGACTCCTGATTGATTGCAGTGGAAATTTTGAGCCTGATTTGAATCCTGAAAACTCTGTCTCAAGCAAGGGACCCTTACTCCCTGCTCCAGCTAGTATCCACTACTCTCACGAGTAAAAACTACTCACCCGAGACATCCCTTGACTACTGTCTGTTACCATATGCAATTTAGCAAAGTACAGGGTTGTTTGATAAGATTCAGATTGCTCATAAATTATATCACAATGATAAATCTAAGGCACACATCCTGTAAGGATAACTGAAATGTGAAGATTTCTCTTTTTGAAGAGGAAAATGCACAAACTATAAAGATATATTGGTCTTTTAAAATCTTCCCTTCCAGAAGTTTGTGCTAATTTTAGCTACTACCTCTAGCTAAAAAGCAAAGAGGAAAGAGGACCAGGGCTATGATGAGTACAACTGCACTTCTAAATGAGCATTATTTGTTTCCAGTTATTAAAAAAATATATATAGCTAATACAGCTTACAGCCCTCTTCATTCGCATAGAGGGCTCTCAATGAAATGTGCTTACATATTCTTTTCCTAGCAACACATTTCAAAAAACCCCACAACACAGCAATGATCCTGTAAGTAAATAAAATTATTTACTCTAACTGCACATGAATGGTATTATTAGTGTGGCAAAATCCACTGATCCCTGGAAACCCACTGGAGATGATTTCCGATATGCAGGGTTTATGGGAGTAGATGCAGGCATATCCCAGAAGGTTGCTAAGGAACTAGCAGATACATGCATTTTCTGCAGATCTGACACGTAAAATATATCCCTGTTTCTTGGATTAGGCAAACTGAGAAAGCTATGTGAAACGAGATATTCACATCAAATTCTCCTTATTTTCCTTAATCAAGAAACCCCTGAGAACTATAACTATGAATAATTCAATCTTTCACTAACATTTGGTGCAATTAATAACAGTACTTTAAAGCTGCTAGCTTTGTATATCTTTTTATGCATAATTAAAGGGTGTTGATATTTAAGTTTTCAGCCAAGGAGCAAGCTAGGTTTGGTTTTGCTGGCAGCAGCTGCTCCTGGCTTAACTACAATATGATAACCTGATATTGCCCCATCTCAATGCACCCAGCACAGTTAGCTTTCTTCTCTGCCACCACTCCCGCTCTTTCTTAATTGTGCTGGAATTTTGTGCTCTGTCTGAATCAGTAGCTGCCTGTCTGCTTCCTTCTCCCCTCTCCTCCGCCACACACATTAGCAGTTTGGAGCTGTGGTCAGAACTTGTCTGATTTTCTTACGGGTTCTAGTCACTGAAGGCATGGCTTTTGCAATGCGATTTTCTGTTTCATGCTTTCAAACAATTTCAAATGTAAATGCAAAATAAATAAATCTAAAGAGCAGACAGCTACCAATGCATTAGATTTTCTGCTCTTGTGATTAAATGGATCGCTGGCTTTGAAGTAATAAAAAACGTCCAGAGAAATTCCCTTTTTAAAAAACATGCTCCAAATTTCTGTGGTGGCACTACATGCTTTGTCATTTCAGTTTCCTTTTGTCTCATCAGAGAATTCCTCTAGCAGATTACTTCATTACTTTTGCTGAAAAGAAACCCTCCAACAAGGTCTCTTACTAGAGATTTCACATAATTTTCCACTTTTCCCAGTGTTTTTATTAATTAAAAAAAAAAAGCAATTTAATTTCCAGCACTTTCTGGTAATTAGGAAAATTTTTAAATTAGGAACCAAAAGCAATGAAGGAGTGATTTGTATTTCTCCTTTAGGTCAGAACTTAAACTGCTGAACTCCGGATTTAAAAAGACTACAAAGGCTTTCCTTTCACGTTTTCTATAACTTACCTGGCTTTTGCACACAGGGCCTTTTACATATTTTGAAGTGGCACACATGGATATATTAGCATCACCATTTAAAGTCCCATTTACATATATGAAAGCTATTACCTTTTGCAATTTTTCAGACTTTTAAATTCAGCTGAACAAAGAGAAAAGTCAAAATGTGGCCATTTTTTCATCAAATTAAACGAACTGTCAACTGCTGCCACCACCCCACAGCCTCAAAAAAACCCCTGCTCCCAGAGCTAGAGCAAGAACAAACTTCCTAGGTGTGATCTCAGCCAACTTTCTCTTGTGGGATCAAACTTCACTCTGGGGTAAGTTGGTTAATGCATTCAGTAATTTCTCCTTTTCTTGTGAGAGAACAATTTGTAAAGGAAAAATAATTACAGGTAGTAGGGGTACCAGGTTAAGAACTACAGCACAGTTACATGTATTCACATGTGTCAGTTTGGTTCCCAACTTAACCTGTTTTTCTGGTGATCACATAGCCCATGTTCCTGAAGCCCTTGAAAGCATTTTCAGAGGTGTGTGGACCACTGAGTACTCCCTGTCAATCTGAGGTAGACTTTCTCATTAATGGAGGAATAAGCTGCAGAAAGGAACACAGTGTTTCCTGCAGACCCAGTCTGGATCTGTGCTTCAAGAGAGTTCACTGAACAGAGAAATAACATATTGTGTTTTCATTCATTATGTTCATACTTTGACCTAAGCTTGTAGAGAGAAGTCTACATCCAACTACTTAAATCCATAGTTATGTACTTTGAAAGGTCGTTAAAGGGTCTGAATAACTGTGAAACCAACTGAGCGCAGCTGGAGCTCTGGGCATAGAAAATCAAGGTTAATATTTTCAAACATGACAATGTCATGCAGAAGCCAAAGCCTGAGCTACAAAATGGCATAGGACCAGAAATTTAAGAAAACGTTTAGGGACTGAAACACCGTTAAAACTCTGAGTCCTTAGAAGGGCTAAGATGATGGGCTTCGTAGGGTGCCCTGGCTCCTAAATGTCTGAGTAACATTTGAATTAGATTTCGGTTCTAGAGGTCACTTAGCTACCTCAGAATATTTTTCTCCCAGATCCTAAATATGTGATTAAAGAGTCAGCTGCCTGTAAGGCTATTGGCTTGTTTCCGCAAACCAGGAAGGACTAACATCATGCCAAAATCTTTTTCAGGCTCTTCCCTCAGGCTCACTTTATTAATTCAGGGGAAAAAAAAAAAAAAAAAAAAAAAAGAAAAGAAAAGAAAAGAAAAAGAAACCATCTCTCACAAAACATGGGCTGCAGGGGCCATTTTCCCATGCTGCAGCTCTCCTTACTTTAAAGCCAACATCTCTCCTGTAGTTCCTCATCTTAATGAGCTTTCTCAACTCTTGGTAAGCACTGCCTGACCCAAATGAGTCAGGGAATGGGCAGAAGTTGCTGCCTCCTGGGGCCCTTGACCCTTAATGTGGCTGCCTCTCCTGCTGTCATGCCTGACCTCAAACTGCAGGACTAGCATTAAATTCTTTAGGAAATTAGCACAACAGACATATAGTTAAGTACCTACTTGGATATCCAATTTCTAGCTTCTGTTGTTGAAAACGTGCCTGCTGTTTTGAACGCCCTCTGCTGAAAGGCAGAATGTGGTTATTTCTGGCATTAAATGTCTGCATCCTTAACTCCTTGTGGAAGGGAAAAAGTGAGCAAGGCACTACGCAGAGTGTAAGCAAGGTGCCCATATGGGGCTGTTAGCTTGCTTAGCATTAGGCATCTAGAGCTGTATTGGGACCAACACATGCTTTTTAATGTTATCTCTGCCTCTGTTGTAGCATTCCTGCTAACACTCCCTAAACAGAATAATAGGCAAGTTTGCTCAAAACATGTCCCCAAACTCTAGAGGGCAGGTAGAGCAGAGACCACATTATTACAATGAGCCACAGTCCAGCACTCTATCATTTAAATGACATGAAGCACAAAGATGGATGTCACATAAGTACCAGCATGGGCAGAGCAAAAGCCCCATTCTATAGACCGCCAATAGTGCACACAGTTTAAAGGGAAATGCTCAAAGTCACTATAAAGTGTGGAGGGGAAAAGGATAAAGAAGGGAAATTTTGCCCTCCCAAACACTGCCAATATTTCCCAGATGCACACAAGCAGGTGTCAGGCCTACCAGTATCAGCCTTCAAAGCACCACCCTTTTCCCATCACAGATTCACAGTTATCTCCTACTTGCATGATGAAATCTCCTTTTGCAGGTCTTTTCTCCACAGCCAATATGTTCATACATTTAGATACCCAATATTTCCTTCTCAGTACCTATTATGCCTATATCACACCTTAATAGCATGGCCAGGCACTGGCTTTTTCTTTTTGTTTTGCAAGAAGGATATCATCACCTACAGTCCCAAGACCTGAGAATCTCTTTAGCTTGTTTTAGTTTATATTAAAAAAGCAGTGGGGCAGCAGTAATGTTCATTGTAATTGCAGGAAAAGGATCATGCAAGAAAGTATTTCATGTTAAATAAACCTCTGTGTCTTTTAAAGCTGGAGAAGTTTTTTTCCATTTGTTTTTGTTTTAATCTGGTTTGCTGCCACTGGAATTAATGGGAGGGAAAAATTTAATGCAATTCAAAGCAGGTCTTTTCTAAAGCAGGCATAACAGCACAGAATATGTAGCCTATACAGGCATTAGCTTTAAGCTGGAACAACCAGGAACGTTTGATCAGATGCTAATTCTCCCAGTGGGGGTAAATAGAGAAGGGAGACAAAAAGATAAACAAGAGGGGGAAAAAAGGATTTATTAAGGTATTGCTTTAATTCCTTCCTACCTGCATCTCCACAAGTGCAGTGAAAGCAAATGACTACTCTATCCTTCCTGCTCCCACCACAAGTTTGAATTTTTGTGTCATCTGACAAGTGTTACTGTCACTTAATCATTTCTAGAGTACTTTAGGTGAAAATGGCACTTCACAAACCATTTGAAAAGATAGACTCCACCTGCCCCAAATGTTCTATAATCTAGGGCCAAATCTTTACAAATCCTGTGGCTCTGCAACTTGCATTTATTCCACAAGGGCTCAGGAGCTCTCAGGAGTCAGCACTGTTCAGCTGGATCACTCTCTGAATGAAGTCAATGGGAATTTTGCCAATGACTTCATTAGTTGAAGGTGCAAGCTATAAGTCAGAGGACTAGGATGTCAGAGCCAGCAGATCAAGCTTAGAAGGGAGACAGCAACTCATGAAAGAAAAACTGGCAGCATGCGTAACTCTTCTATTTGAGGTGGGACTTCAGTTTTGGAGATAATAACCTGGAAGGGGGAAGACTGTAGGAACAAATCCATCCCTGACTATCTCCATTGACTTCAGTGGGGGTTACTGGCCTGAGTAAGGTGAGGATTTAGAGGTGCATGTTCCTACACAGTACAATGCATGAACCGCAGACATTTACAAGCATTTCAGGACTAACACCCAGCCTGTTAAAACCAGAAAACTAGCCACTTGGGATTAACCCTGCAGTATGATATTCATTATTCACCAGCACGGCAATCCAATGGAGACTAACTATGAAGTCTGATATTCATTAAACCGCAGCACAGCATCTCTGAGGTGGCCTGTCATGCAGCCCTGTGTGTGTGCATTTCTGTGTGTGCACTTACGTATGTACCCTACAAAATATGATGGCAAGAGGGAGGGACATATATTTTAGAAAGGATACAAATTCAGCACAAGCAGTGGCTGGCCTCGCAGGGATCTCTAGTAAAGATGCCAAGTAACGTTTGGCTTCCAGGTCAGACAATTTTTTTTTTATCCTAAATCTACTCATGCAAAGACACAGCTTATAGCTTGCAGATGGCTCATTCTGCTGATCTGCCAGTATTCACACTCAGAGTGTGGAACTATATCACATGAGCAAGGGGATTGCTGTCTTTTTTCATGGCTTTGTTATTGCAGGCAAAAAAATGTAGCTAACCAGAAAATAAGAAAAAAGAGGATACTGAATTCGTATTTTTTGGAGAGATTTTAAAATTTAATTTAAGAAGACAAGATACAGGCAAACATAAGCTTCCCATCAAACACTGTCTCTTACTCATATGTTTATTGAGGCAGCCAGAAACTGAGGATGGAGTACATATTTTAATTAAAGGATGCAGTAACATTAGCAGGAAAAAGTTTTGTTTTTTTCTCTCACTACAGTGTTTACTTGCATTTTCCATGCTTTGCAAAATCATAGTACCTTTTCCTCTACCAAAGATATTAATTAATAATAATTGCTAATGCTATAAATACTAGGAGCCTCAAATTCATTAATAATACCAAGAATAATAAATTATTATGAAAGCTTAAATTCAATTCCAGATAAGGAGAAACCCAGTCTATTTACATGGTATTATAATCAATTTTAAAATCTCAGTAGAGTTACACCTTTGTAAACCAGGAGTGATTGTATTTATTTGTTGAAGTTATCTAGGGTTTGTACCAATATAGCACAGAAAGGCTGACCTGTGAAATCTGCAGTCTGTAAAAAAATAAACAAAAAATCCATTAATGTAATTTGAGCTAAAAAAAAAGTCAGTATTTTGTCCTTTGGAAAATTATTTGCATTGATAAAAGCTAATCCATACACTTGTGATGTAGTCAGATGGTTTCATCTGATTTTTTTTTTTTTTAAAAGGGGAGGGGCTAAGTGTTTCATGACAATTCCAGGACAAGAGAGTTATGGAGCTACCAGAGAGACTCCTTCAACACTAAGATGATGAAGGGACTGGAGCATCTCTCCTATGAGGAATGGCTGAGACAGCTAGGACTGTTCGGCCTAGAGAACAAAAGGCTCAGCGGGATCTTCTTAATGTATATAAATACTTGAAGGGAGAGTGTAAAGAGCCAGGCTCTTTCCAGTGGTGCCCACTGACAGGACCAGAGGCAACAGGCACAAACTGAAGCACAGGAGGTTCCCTCTGAGCATCAGGAAACACTTTTTTACTGTGAGGGTGACCAAGTACTGGCACAGGTTGCCCAAAGAGGTGATGGAGTCTCCATCCTTGCAGATATTCAAAAGCTCTCTGGACATGGTCCTGGGCAGCTTGCTCTAGAGGACCCTGCTTAAGCAAGGGGGGCTGGACTAAATGACCTCCAGATGTCCCTTCCAACCTCAACCAGTGATTCTGTGATCCATCATGTGAAAGATGTCATGAAACTAAAAGTTCTCTTTTGTTTAGGTGGGGAAAGTGGAACATTTTTTTCCTTTGGGTTGACACAAATTATTTTTCCCTCTTTCCTCCATTCATCCAACAGACTGAAAAATAAAACTGCCCTACTCTCAGCATCATTGTAATCTGGTGTCATTCCTGGTTCAGTTTTCCTTTTGAAAAATTCCCTAAAATAAGTGGCACTAGCAAACCCCCTATTTGACCCACTCTCCTCTTTTCTTCCTGTACTTCCATGTCTTCATCCTTGAATATATACCGAGAGCAATTAATTTAACTGAGCTTGTATGCTCAGCTGAAGTATACGTGAACTGGGCAGCACAGAGTGGTCTAAAACAAATGAAAGGAACCTATGATTGCTGCAGTGCTGCTGTTCCCTTCTCCCTGTTCCTCACACCATACCGTCCTCAGCCTCATTAGGAATAATTTGCCAGGGATCTTTGCATGTAGTGTTATAAGAAAAATAAAGTGTTATCTTGAGTAATTAAGCCTGGAGTTTATTCAGACAACTTTGTGTTGTTTTTTCACACTGCATGTGAGGAGCAGAGAGTGGTTGAACAAACTCTATAAATTTGAGTATTCAGGATAGATGGATATCTAGATGTTTGGTTCCAGATCATGAGAACTGGGGCACAGGACAACAGCCTGAAGTGGCATTAACTTTTTACCTGTGCTACCACAGTGCTTAAGAGAGCCAGTCCTAGACTGAGATCTCCATGGCAATCAGCACTATATGAATAAGATGATTAGAGCTGCAAGAGATTACAACTGCAATCTAAAGAAAGTTATTAATGGATAACAAATGGATATCCAGGGAGTAAAAGGAAACAAGGAGAAAATATTGATGAGAAGGATAAGCAGTGAACAATAGACTTAAGTTTGTGAAATTTGGGGAAATTTAGAAAGGCAAGGAGAATTTCAAAGGAGGCTTTGAAAGGTAAACAACAGAGTGGCCCTGAGTGTTTCTGTTGAATTCCTCCTACAAATGAAAGGCAGAATAAGAGAGAGCACAGGAATAGTTTGAAAATTAACATAAAAGCAGTGGAACATAAGCTAAGAAAGTGAACATACCTGTTCAAGCAATGCAAATAGAAGGGGTGACATGGTTTAATTAAAGGGATAGAAAATTGATATTTGCAGCATTATCCGAAAGGATGTAGCAGCGCAGAAGTGTATTTGTCCAGAAAAAAAAAGAGAAAAAGCTGTTGAATCATCACATGATCAGATCCCAGACAACAGTTAACAGCATTGCAAATCGAGAATAAGCACATGATTTTACACTGAGAAAATCAACAAACTTACAAATAACCTCAAGAAGGTCCCTGAGGAGAGAGAATCAAGTAAAAGAAAATGACCATGTTGTGAATCTGCTTACAAAGGAGTAAGGAAGAGAAAGGAATGATACAGAATATTCAGCTAAGAGAAAAAGAAGGGAATGAGGTTTCAGGAAGTGTGTGCCCGGGAAAGAAGAAGAAGATGAGGGAGCAGGGAATGGAGAACAGCTGATAGGAAGGAAATAGAAAGGGCAACTGGGAATTCATGTAGCTACTAAACACATCACATTAAAGCAAGTCAAATACACAAAGTATTTTTCTAATAGTACTTGCCACAAAAGCTACAGCTGCTGTTACCACAGCCTTGCTGAGAGATCTTGAATGATGAGAAGCTGGTAATGCATATGCTTGTAAAACTCTGTTAAAGTGCTGTCTAGTATATGAAAGTATCTTAGAGATTCTGCTCTAAGAGAAGAAAATTAAGCTACATGATTTATAACGACAAACTACCTGGAGAACACTTTGATATACCCCCTGCCTAGGAACGAAAGCAGCAACAACAGCCTAATCATTTTAAAAATCACAGAAAAAAATTAATATTAAAAGAGTATTGGGTCTCTTTTCCCCCCTACTTTTATCTATGCCAGGTTACCAATCCCTAAAGAGGATAATGGTTTCTACAGCACTCCTTTGGGAGATTTCAGCTAGGTGTGGCCTAATTGTGAGATCTGCCACCACACGAAAGCTTCTGCAGGGCAAGGAACAGAGATTATGTTCACATTTAAATCATTCTGTGGTAGGCAAAACAGCAGGATTTGTAACCTGTAATGGCTGCAGCACCCTTCCAATTAGGGTTTAAGTGACAAAGTCAAGTCGGGATATGCAGAATGAGGAAAATGCATCAAAAAATCCATGTGGAAAATCATGTCCAAACACCCCCAACTCCAGTTATGAAAACTCTTGAGAAGCATAATGAGAGACTGGGGATCTAACAGAGCTATGAAAAATAATCAATAAAGACAATGGAGCGGCCTGCTCTAGAGTCAGATTTCTGATCTCTAGCTCTTGTTGCTGTCACTGATTCATGATCCTCTTTGCCCATCTGTAAAAGAGGAACAGTATTATTTTACGGGGTGGGGGTTGTGAACCTTAATTTGTTAACATTTCCAAAAGAATTGTGAGATCCTGAGATGAAGGGGCCAAATTTAATGCTCATTGTTTAGGCTTTAGCTTGTCTGTGCTCAGACGGAACTCCCACTGAGACTGGGAGCTGAACAACAATTCCAGAAGTTGGTCCATTTTTCCTAGGAAAATGAGACAGTTGCAAAGTACAGTTTGTTTGCTGCATTCATTCAGTACCCTGGAGATACAGCATTATGGTTAGTTACACATCTCAGAAAGCTTCTTCAGCAATATTGCAATGACTTTGAATTCTTACAAGGCTATGCAGTCCAAGTAAAACAAAGCTGCTGGCAAAAGTAATAAGCCAGCACTCCACACCTGATTAAACAGCATTGTTTTTTAGTCTAGCACCATGCCAAGTTCTCATGTCAATGTGGATGCACAGTATCCGAGAACTGTATAAACTGCAGGTTTTACCACTGCAGCAGGGATCAACTTGCTTTGCGAGAAGATATGCCTAACGTTGGTTTTTAGCTCAGCAGTTTTCACGACTCAACCTCCTCTCCCCACAAAAAAACAGCCCTTCCTCAAATCCCAAAGGTGCTGGAATGTAAATAAGGTAAACTGAGCCCTTAAATGATCTGCACATGCATACACTACCTACAGCATTTTTGGTTGCTAACTGTAAGCAGCTGCCAATTTCCCTCTAATGCTCAGACGACTTGCTAACTGATCTGCAAGTCCCAAAAGTGTGTTATCTTTAATGTGCCTCTAATTTTGCTAAGAGCCTGCTATTTATAGTGTGTCTTTTATTTACTTATTTACCTTCAACTAATTAAAGCTATCATTTGAAAAAAAAAATGCAGGAAAAAAATGCACATGTGTGTGTGCTTGGTGAGAGGAGAAAAAACAATCTGTTCACTTCACTGGATGAACGTTACAAAAGTTCTGTTTTGCTTGGAAAAGCAATGCATGAGTAAAAGCTCCAAAACCTAGCATTATTATCTCTAATTACAATTGGCAATATGTGGCAATCATAATTATTCATTTATGCAAAATAGCTTACAGTGTGTCTCATTTTTTATTCCCTGTTAAAGGATGGCTCGACAAAAGAACAAAAAAAAAGATTATAGTGCTGAGCATAATTGTGCTAAATGCTCAGTCATTTTGTTTAAAAAATACTACAAAACTAAACTGCTATTTCTGCAGAGACAGAAAATAATTTAACAAAGATGTATAGTATACTCTGCAGGTGACAATCCATCCAGAAAACATATTTCCCTGAAAAGGAGAGATATTTCACAACAAAATTGAAAAGCATAATTTTTGCCATTTCTGCCTTTCTTAAAAACAAAAAAAAAAGAACGAAAAAAACCTCCCTGCTTTAATCTAGCATATGCTTCCCCTGTTAGTAAAATGCTAATTTGCAAATAGTCAGAGGAGAGACCGTGACCATAATAACTCGTTATGGTTCTGTAATACGACACTGTTCTATTTCAATTCTACCACAGTACAGTAGGCAATTGAATAAGATCAAGTGCACTTCATGACAAAAAAATAAGGAAGGGCCAGTTTACGCTACTCACATAAGTAATCTCTATTTCTAGTGGAATATCCCTCTAATTTAAGCTTATGGAACTGAGCCTGTAAAAAGCCATGGCCCGTAAGAGTTGCCAGTCATCCTTTAATTAGGTACTGAGGGTTGGGCACTACACAGGACCACCTTCCCAAATAAAAAAAGACTCAAAATTAGGACACCAGAGTCTAGATGAAGTCTCAAGGAAATGAATGCTGAGAAGGCTGCTTATTATGAAAAACTGGAAAGATACTCTAAAACCCGACTGAAACACACGAGGAGACTTTAATCCTGACACACTGCACCAAATGAGCAATCTTTACTCTTGGGTCCAATCTCACTCTCACTGATGGAACAATTTTCCCCCCATCGCACTTATTCCTGTCTCAGAGCAAAACTGAAGGCAACGGAACTATTTCCATGAAAAGAATCATCCACAGAACCACGGGTTTGTTCGATGGGTAGGCATTAAAAACTTTTTCAAAGTGTCTTAGATATATAAAAATGTAGGAGACTTTAAAATCAAATAGGAAGCAGATTTTTTTTTCCTGTGCTGATGGTGTTGATTAGAGCAGAGGAAATGGAGATCACCATTGGAATGCATGGGAAAAGCCAGGCTTCCAGAATAGTATGGTAAGTTGCACTATGTATTTTTTAAAAAAATTGGTCAGCTTCATGCAGTGGTTAAAACAGTGGAATTTGTCTCCTGAATTAATAAATGATGGCAGAAAATGAGGAAAACATGGCCAATCAGTGTACACAGAAACTTTACAGCAAAGGAAATAAAAACGGAAATCTGGAAGAAACGAAATGCAGGATTGCCATTACTTTCCACTTTGCTTTTGCCATCAGACACAATAAATGATTAACATGCGAGTTTGTATCTCTTTTTCTCTCGAGAGCACATGGTTAGGATGCAGGAGATACTAACTAGGCCCAGCAGTGATTTCTTACTATAATTAATTCATAGTGTCTTGGTCCATTACCACTAAAAAGACTTCTTCCACCCTTCACGCAGTGCCTTGAAGAAAGACCCTGCTCCCATTACAGTCAATGGCAAAATTCTTCTTTTTTTAATGGGAAAATAGGATTGGGTCTGGTGTCTGATGTGCATATTGCACCAGATAGCTCATGCATGCTCAGATATCTGGGTTTGCTAACACAGTCAGCATTTGCCTAACACAATGCATTACAACACTTACATGAGAGGTCTTGATTACAAAAAATGGATTGTTAAATTTTTTCACACTATGGATTGCAATCATATGGTATTGAACACTAAGACACTAAATGTATCTTTGGAGAAATGCTATGAGAAGGAAAGCATTATTATTCCATGTAGCAGATGAAAAAACAAATGGGGGCCATTGGGCTGAATATACAAAGGATATACTTTAGTGAGGAAGGTGTTCAGTTGGGATAGCTGGGAACTGCAGTCCAGTCCCTTCTCTAGTGACTACCTAATATAAAATAGCGAAGTGTGCAGACAACCAGGGATGAAAAGGCCACCCTCCCCAGTTATATGCAGCTAAGCCTCTAGCCCAATTCTAGCAATTCATGTAGATGTCAAAGTTGAACATTATTAATCACTGATCTGGAGGTCTGGCTGGATTGTGGACAGAGTATTTATCACCCAGTCAATCACCACAGGGATCAGTAAGGACTGTTTACATTAAGTAAAGCAACATGCAGAAGACTGTGTATATTTTATTAGGAGAGATGTGCAAAATACAGACATTCCAGCATGACGGAACTCTGCCATTTCTGCATCTTTCTTCTCATTTTAGATGGAAGTGGCAACCTTTCAGAAATTAAGAATTGCAAACCACAGAACATAAATCTAGAAAAAAAATTTGGAAATAGAAGCACCATTAATTTCAATATTTCTTTTTAACTTAAAGCAATCATTTCAGCATTTCTTTTACCAACATGTTTCATTTAGTTTAATGAATCAATCTGAAGTGATTCACTGGTAGTCAGCTCTGTCACTAAAATGCATATAGCATTCTGGTGGATTATGTCATGGCAGTCAGAGTTAAATGTAAGACATACACATTCTCTCCTATAGACCTGACTTCCTGGCCAGGCTATATGTTCCTTATGGCATTCAGAGAGTTGTGACCTTCCTGATATATGACTGAACTAAGTCAAAAGAAAATCTTCATTGAACTACAGGAAGAGTAGGGCAGTCTCCACGAACAAGTCCACAGGACAGACTGCAGACCTAGGTTAAAATTCCTAACAAGACTGCAGCTTAATGCTTCGATTAACTCAGGTCAAATATTACAATTAAAATGAAAATGCTTGGATGCAAAATATTCTGGCATAAGAAAAATTTTCCTGAAAGTTTCCTAAATGAAATTTCAAGTTTGCAAGACAGTGGATCGTCCAACAGAAAAGCATATTGTTGAGCATTTCTAGACAGGTTTTTAATATGAGGTATGTTCCTTTCTCTTCCCTTTATAACATAATGATTGGCTACTACAGAAGACAAAGATTCATTGTAATATGGATAATAAAAATTATAAAAACAATAAAAATCTTTTTAAAAATTCAAAAAGCCAAAATAATTGCAGTTTCACATTTCTCAAAATCACCCTATGGATTACCTGAAAACTTTTTTCAATCAATATCTCTGTGATTTCACATGTCACATTCTTTCTGCCAATACTATCATGGCTGGTAACAGCCTTGACAAACACTAGTCCTTCCCACTGCATCCAAGACACTAATTATTCTGACCTTAGAACTATTGTTTTATGTTATTCAGAAAGTTAAATTCTACATTATACAAGATACAGTAGTTCTAGGTAAGTTCTGTTCCTATATATCTTGTTAATAAAGCTTCCCTCAGGGTGCCTCAGCATGTCCATTTTTAAAGAGGACTGGTAAGATAGTTCTCCGTATCATGCAGATGTTTTTCACAATCTTAAATTATATTTATCCAAAGTTTTACATGGTATTATATTTACTATTTGCAAAATGCAATCTGAATATTAACTAATCCATCCTCTGGCTGGGAATTAAGTTGTCTTATCTCAGTTTTTCATATGTGGAAAAAAATACAAAAGGACTAATATCAGAAATGGGGAATATTAGATGAAATTCATAGGGGCTTGGTGTAATGAATTAGAAAAGCAGATGAGTTATGTCAACTTTAAAGTGATTCCAAAGCCCAGGCTCAGAGATGACCTATAGTACAAGTCCCTGAGTTTTACCCATAGTGGCACCACAACCCAAGCCTGAGCTATCTGCTGCATTTTCAGGTCTGAAGTCTAGCTCATTCACGCTCGTCTCCTAGTTCTTCAGAAACTATTTAGTTCCTTTTCGAAATCAGTAGAGTCCTTGATAAAACAAGCATAGAAAATCCTTCAGTAATTCTTACAACCACTGAGCAGCATACCAAGCAATAACAAATTAAAGAAAGGTTAGGAACTTTCTCAAAATATAACTTATACATTTTTTTTCCCAGATAAACAGCACATAATGAATGAATATCTAATTTACTGATGACTTTCCAAAAATGTTTTTCCCTAGTAGAAAATCCTGCCAATGGAATAGCAAGTAGCTTGATTTATTTGTGCAAAAATTAGCTGATGAGAGTAAAGGGTAAAGTTAGCATGCTAACTCATAAAAACGTGCACCTCAGCGGTAGGTTTTTTTTAATCTTTCCATCATAATTTCCTTCTTGTCCTTCAAAATCTGACTTCAAAAGGCAAAAGGGGGCTTCCTTTGGGACTGAGACACTCAGTGTGCATAGACCTGATGTCCTGCTTCCAGCATGCACTGCAGTGCACGGGCACCATACAGAAATATAACAGATATAACAGCCAGGTGGGTGGAACTGTGTCCCACTAAGTCAAGGGCAAAACTTCCACTGACTGCAGCAAGGCCACCCGTTCTATCACTCCCTGTCCCATTCAATAAGACCATATGCCTTTTCCTCTAAGAGGAAACAGGTTCCCTTCAGGATCAGTAGTTTTAAGATGACATAAGAATAGGTATGTTTGTAATTATTTGGCTTGAACTGTACACTGAGGACTAATAAACAATTACTAGCCTGGCTTAACAGTTTTCTAAAACACTAAAATAGGTTCTGAAGAATCATAGGTTACCCAGGGAAACCTGACTGTATAATTCACTAGGAAGCGTACAATTTCTTCGGTTTCAAGTTTGAAAACAAAGCAAAACAAAGATTTGTCATGTTTCATATTTCCAAACCAATATGCTTATACTCATGTGGTTTCCATCTTAGGCAGAGTGTAAAGAGGAAGTAAAACGTCAAGTTGTTTATTTCTGTGCAATTTTCTTATCTCAAAATAACACGGAGTTTGCTAAATCCGATCTGTCTTTAATAATAGTCGGAGGAATTCCTTTGCTGGGCAGTGTTGCTTTTACAGAAATCTTATGATCTGGAAACAGAGGAGTTAAATTTCTTTTGACAATTTTGTCAAAACCAAAAATGTCATCTGAAACAGCAGCCTTGTTTTCTAAGGAAATAAAGAAATCGGTTTCCTTTAGTTCAGTCCATATACCACCTTTTCTTATTCTTTTCTTCTTTTTTATATTGTTTTACTGCAGATTAAAAAAGAAGAAAGGCAGAGACACCTAGAAATTGAGTCTTCATGATCATAAGCTTTCACTTAATGGTGTGAGAAAAATGAATATGCTTAAATCAGCAAATTGTTCTTTACCTCCACAGAACAATCTTCATTGTCAAACATGTGATCAAAGTTCCCTGTCTAAAAGTTGAGAAACCAAGTGTTTTTATTAGACACCTTAGGCCTGATTTCAAAGTATAAGTGATTCAGCTACGTCTTCCTTTTTGAAAATAAATATATATTTCAACATCTAAGCCAGTGCTTCTGCTTCATGCCCTTTTTAACTGTCCATTTCAGAGATTAATGAAATGAATGAATAAGGAAACGTTCTCCATGCTTCTGTATCCTTTATTCTAAAATCATACTGCAGATAAAAGTGATATCACATTTATGAAAAAGACCATTTTCAAACATATCTAATCCCAATTTGATATATTTATATGTTCTTGTCTGTCCCTACTGCATGTATTTTCAAATGCATGTGAAAGTACCCACTTCCCCAATCCTCTATACTCATTAAGAGAGATTTAGCTGCAGCAGCATCAAGACACAACAGTCCCAAGGAAATATGAAAAGAGAAATGCATTCCTCCGTTGTTCCATTTTGCTCCCAGATCCCCCATTCAAGGCACTCTACTGATCTCATGCATATGGACAAGGAGAGGAATAAATGTCTGTGCCTCTCCCTGCAATCATCTTCGAAACTAAGGATAACGTTGCCTTTCTGACTATTATCTAGGGTAGCCTCAGATTATGGTACTAGACTGTAGCACAAGACTATACAGCTTATTGTCTCTCTTGCACTGACAGACATATCCCTTCCCACTAAATGTAACTCCCTCAGAACCATCAGCTGTTGGTCTCTTATGGTTGCTCCACACACTTGTTTTACAGTGCAGAACACTCCAAACTGTGATTCAGGACATTGTGGGTCTAGTCAGGTACTGGTTTGTGAGATCAGATCAAATTCAAAGTATCAGGTCGGTCTTGAAGTATTCACCGCACTGCCAAATAGATGTCTTTGCTTAATGAGAGTTAAGGAATTAAACAGAAAATGTGGGGTTCATAATCAGATTATAGCTGCTGTTGGGCAGCTATAGTCTTGTACTCATTGGCTGACATACAAGAGTTTAAACGTGCTGACTAATAGAGAGGAATAAAGCCTCCTGAGATAGCTGGTAATAAATATAAAACTGCAGGATGAAGGAAAAACTTCATAGACCAACACAGACCTTCCTTTTTTTTTACACTCCTTCTTGCAGAAGCAGAATTAAATGATTCAGGATTGGTTTGTTTGCAGAAAAGAGTTGAACACAAATGTCAGCGTTCACATTTAGTGTCATTTAACATCTAGTCCAAAGATACGGAATCTGTGTAGATCACTGATTTCTTTAAACATTCACAGCTAACAAGAACATTTTAGATTAAATACATGTCTATATTTCATTCTCCTCTATATCTTTATCTGTCGGGCTAACAGAAAGTGAGAGTGCCTCCCTTTTTTTTTTCCTTGCAAACCTGGGATATACTTTGATATCTGAAGACCAAATTATCCAGTTGGTTCCTACATATTGAGGCTGAAAAGCTTGTGATGTTGACAAATCAAGTTTTGCAAACCACCCACAACCATCTTGCCCATATGTATCTGTATTATCATCCCTCACATATGGGCTGGATTCTTCTCAGCATACATAGGCAAATGAGGCACAAAAATACCCATAGTGAAATGCTTTTTACCTTTATTTAGCTACTCAATAGTTAAGCAACTAGTTTAGACGAGACATCCAGGCTCCCTCAGTATCAATGGCTGCAGAGGCAGGCACCTGCAGGGGGTGATTCATCTTCTTCAAAGATAGGGGTCTAAAATAGGAGGTATCAGCTGCCTTCTGGAGGTGCCTATCTCTCACCATTGACTATAGAGGGAGCCTAGATGACTAGCTGAGATTAGATGCCTAATTTTTAGGCAGATAAATTGTCTTGCCTGAGGTTACATGAGAAATTTGTGGCAGAACTAGGATCTGAACCCACGCGTTCTGCATATAGCTGGTAACGAATTATTTAGTCAAATCTAGCACTTTTATTACAAAGGTTTTGCATGTTCACAATAGGCTATTAGACAAGGGATACACACACACATCAAAAAGTCTAATAAACTGGCGATTAGTCACCAATCTCCCACATAACTGAGTATATGAAAGATCTAGTTTAAATGTCTAAAATAGGCAATAAGAGATTTTACCTGTGGTCTTCCACCTTCCCAATCAGTGTCCTAACCACAGCTATTCTCAGGGAGCTTCAAGGCTCTTCTGAGAATTCTGCAATATAGTTTGAATAATTTACTGCTTATCAAGATGGCAAGACAGAGACAGCTATGTCAACACTTGAAAATACAGTGATAACCAATTTTTAGGGAAGAATTACATGGAATATGTCTAACTTCTTGCTGATCAAAAAGCCTTCCCAGTTAAATAGTGCTTTTTCAGATTAAACAAACTCAGAAATATCCAGCTACTTCAGAAGGAACCACTTCACACATATTTAATACTCCACCCAAACTTCTTATGGTTTTTGCCAGCAGAGGATGCAAAATATTACACTGAGAAACCAAGATCGAATGGAAAGATGGCCACATTTGTCTGACATGCTTAGATTGAATTTCTATGGTTTGAGGAATTCAGTAGAATCTGCAGGGATTAGTATAAATACAACCATCCAGACACCAAACCCAACTGGATTGTGGGCAAATAGCC
This sequence comes from Nipponia nippon, assembly GCF_047370975.1. Classification (NCBI taxonomy): domain Eukaryota; kingdom Metazoa; phylum Chordata; class Aves; order Pelecaniformes; family Threskiornithidae; genus Nipponia; species Nipponia nippon. The sequence continues at coordinate 95,449,526 of NW_028262290.1, read as the reverse complement.
AGATACTGAAACATTTATTCACATAAGCTGAAATCCTCTGTAAAAACAACTGAACAGTTGTATTTGTCAAATGCTTATGTCACTGAGGAATTATATATTTTATATCAGCTGCATATATTCTATTTTCTACATTTCTACATTTTGTTTCTCAGCTACTTTTCCCACTGATCAAAACATGCTGTCCTCTTGGAGAACTAAATATGTGATAAAATAGTTCCATTTAAAATTAGAATATTCAATTATGACTCAACAATATTTTTACTTCTTAAATATCACCTTCTTCATGAGTGTGTAACTCAAAAATAGGCTCATTGTTCTTTTTTCAGGTTTAAAGAAATGGAAAAAATACTGAGAATAAGAAGATATACTTCACTATAAAAGTTAATTTGGGGGAAAACTTATAACCCCCTCAGAACAAATCTTTGCAGAATAATGAAAGGGCATTCTCATATATAACCAGAATTTTAAGATTTTGGTCATGAAACAATGCAGGTCTTTTATGATATATTAATAAAGTAGAAATATTACAGAACTTGGAATAATTCACTTGGATCAATTTAGTGGACACTTTGTCCTTCTGATATTTTTCTACTCTGTTTTGAGATACTCTCTACCCTGGCACTTGCTCTATCTTCCAAAAGAATCCCAACATACAAACATACAAAATTATTTTCTTGAAGTCTAGCCCCATCACACTAGGAACTGACAAAATACTTTGAAAGTGGGTAATGCAAACAGTCTGCACTCAGAGTCCAGTCCACACCAATCTGAGGTAATGGTTTAATGCTACAAATATCCATTCAATACCTTTTCCATAATATAACCATTTTCTAACCGCTCTGATATACTTAAGAGGTTTTAAAACATACCAAAAGTATTTATTTAGTTCTTGTAAAACAACAGGAATGCTTAATCCTGTCAACAGATTAGGGAACTGGTTTAGGAAGGGAAGGGAAAGAAGAAAGAAAAGAAAGAAGAAGAAAGAAGAAAGAAGGAAGAGGAAGAGAGGAAAAAAGATAACAAAGAAAAAAGAAAAAATAAAGACGAGAGGAGAAAAGAGAGGAGAGGAGAGGAGAGGAGAGGAGAGGAGAGGAGAGGAGAGGAGAGGAGAGGAGAGGAGAGGAGAGGAGAGGAGAGGAGAGGAGAGGAGAGGAGAGGAGAGGAGAGGAGAGAGAAGAGAAGAGAAGAGAAGAGAAGAGAAGAGAAGAGAAGAGAAGAGAAGAGAAGAGAAGAGAAGAGAAGAGAAGAGAAGAGAAGAGAAGAGAAGAGAAGAGAAGAGAAGAGAAGAGAAGAGAAGAGAAGAGAAGAGAAGAGAAGAGAAGAGAAGAGAAGAGAAGAGAAGAGAAGAGAAGAGAAGAGAAGAGAAGAGAAGAGAAGAGAAGAGAAGAGAAGAGAAGAGAGAAGAGAGGAGAAGAGAAGAGAAGAGAAGAGAAGAGAAGAGAAGAGAAGAGAAGAGAAGAGAAGAGAAGAGAAGAGAAGAGAAGAGAAGAGAAGAGAAGAGAAGAGAAGAGAAGAGAAGAGAAGAGAAGAGAAGAGAAGAGAAGAGAAGAGAAGAGAAGAGAAGAGAAGAGAAGAGAAAAAGAGAAAAGTTGTCCGAGTTCTTTGTGAAATGCTGCCATCTATGGAGTTTCAGCGATATTGCTTTCTACGGCGACGTCAAAGAAAACCACAGGGCTGATTACCTCACAACGTGGTTGGTTCAGTAAAAGCAGCAGGCTTTTTTCAGCAATAAACAAGAATATAAATTATAGCTTTGGCTACAACATTAAGTTGGCACTAGCTTCTATCACAACTATTTCTTGAATATATAAGCAGCATTGGTAGTTACCTACTGCAACATTCAATCAAGGCTTTCTTCTGTTTCGGTTTGTTGGGGGGGTGCATTCATTTTGGTGGGTTGTGTTACCCTGTTTTCATCTGCACTGCTAAATTTTCCTAAATTTTCCTAAATTTCCTAAATTTCAGGGCACACAAGCACAAATTCTTCATGCCATTCCCCCTGTATGTATCCGTAAGCATACTGCTGCCTGAATTCTCAAAATGACTAAATAAATAAGCAACTAATTACAGTTATCTCATTTTAGCTCTATTATCACTAAAAAATAAGGCATTTGAAGCTTTAAAAATATTATACATGCACACACCACTCCACCTTCCTTAACATTTCTGTGAATGTTACGGCGGGAGCTGCACCCGTGGGTAATATAAGCAGACAGAAAGAAGGCAACTTTGAAGAGATATAAGTAGAAGTAGAATTAGAAGTATTTGTCACCTATAATGAATAATAACCATTTAAAAAATCCCAGCTTGGAAGCTGTTCAGCTCTTCAGCAAGAAGTGGTCCTCGTTCAGTACCACAAAGATCCAGAAATGTCTTTATTGTGCTCACTAAAGGACTAAATGCAAATGAACAGCAGGGTACATTTTGCTTACTTTAATTGTGATTAAGTGACATATTTAATCATTAAGGCAGGCATAAGCATAAACAGCAGTAATTCTAGGGCTAATAAAAATCTGGATCCCCAAAGCTATCTTGTGTCTAGAGGCTGGGGTATGAAGACAGGAGAAAAATAGTATGTAAGATTTCGGAAAGATGCCTCTTTTAGACACTGCCACTCGGGTCTGTTTTCAGAAATTATCCCTCCCTTACCAGAGCCTTCCCTTGCCACCAGCTTCCAATAGTGAAATGTCACCAGCAGAGGTGCTTCCCATGGCAGAAAAAGTACAGTAGAAATAACCCTCATTCATGCCTACTCTGAAAGATGGGGCCAGTTCAGCTCTTATCCACCAGGATCAGCCATATCAAAGAGAAGTACGTCGGTGGAATGAAAACTAAAACCAGCCCTATACTCCCTGACAAACAGCAGCAATGTACCTAGCAAAATACTCGCTTTCATATTCTCTTATCCTATCCAAAGAGCTCAGTGCCAGTATATCTTTATTATCCTAACAATGAATAAAGCTACCTGCAGGAAAACTATTGCCTCTCCCACTTTGACTCTCTCCAGTCACTTACTTTTGCAAGTGTTTCTCATCTTTATACACCATACCGACTTCGGAGTATGGCACTTGCCTAGCAAGCTGTGACAGAATAATCACCCCTTGAGCATAAGCATCAATGGACCAAGTTACTAAACACCTCTCCCCGCTGCAGGTCATTCAACAGGAAGATGTTGAAATCAATGGAGCTGCATTAACAATGAATTACATTATAAGCAAAATAAGGCTCTAAATGAAGTTCAAATTTACCTCCTAGAGAAACCTCTGCAGAGGTCAAAGATGAGACACTTCTAGAGAATGCCCAGAGGCAAGGGTTGTTTTGAGAAATTCGTCCTCCCCTGTTTGACTTCCAACACGCAAACACATACCTTGCCTCTTTTCTTTAGGGGGGGGACGACAGTGGCCAAAGGTTTATTAGCAGCAGCCGCAGCCACAGCAAGCATCTAAACGCTTCCTTCATTTCACAGCTGGTGAGGCAGCAAGATCTACCTATAGTGCTTAATAAGGAGTGGCAGCTCTACTTGTTTGGCTTTTGGTGACAGAAATTTTAAAAGATGGGCCTTCTGGGTTTTCGTATTTGCCAGCTCAAAACATAATCGCATGACAATAATCTCTTACTGCTTTTGGAGTGATCTTGTTTGCATTTAATTCAAACTCATCTAAACAACATCGACTCAGATAACACTGCCCGTGTTGCAGTAAGTGTTTCATTGGCAGGCTTGGAAGAGGCCCAGTTTGTTGCACGTCGCTAAAAGAGCAGCTTTCTCACTGCATCCCAGTACAGAGGTGCAAGGATGGAGGGCAGAGCTGCCAATCTTTGAGTGTGTTCTAGGGAAGGGCCACGAGCCCTGGGGCTTCACAGCTGTTGGACTGAAGGCCATGCTGAGCAAGGGTGTCTCCAATCGCTCTCCCATCTGCTGCACGTGGAAATGACAGCAGAGGTGGACAGCATGGGTTGCAAGCACTAGAAGAGGTTGGGGAGTGAGGCAGTGGTCTCCTTTGCTGAGATGTAGCATCAGTTCAGGTTTATGGCTGGGTTCAGAAGTACAGCTGGTCAAATGCAGCCAAGACACTGCTTGTGAATGCTCAGCCACAATCACCTCCTTCGTTATTCTCCACTGAGCTGAAATCAACCCCTGTGCTGAAGGCTGTGGACCATATGCCCACCATATATTGCCATCAAGGTGCAGAGACCACATCCTCACCTACTGCCCTGAAATGGGGCATCACCTCTAAGAATTTCTTTAAATAATGGGGTGTGTGTGTGTGTGTGTGTGTGTGTGTAAGGGGGAATGGGTCCCATCACACTCACTGGCAAACAGGGATATCCTTTCATGAACAAGAACATGCACTATTCATGTCAGACTGTTCACCACTTGCTGCATTATTTGGCTCTTTCAAGATTTTCTGTCATCAGAGCAGACAGCCAGAACAAACCGTTACTGAGGAAACCAATCACCACAAATGAGGCAAAGTGAGCAGATCACCAAAACCTTGCAGGTCAGCAGAGACCATCTAAATATCTGTTGAAAACTTGTATATAATGACTCATGGATCACTGTTATCTCACCAAGGAGAAAAATACCATATTTATCAGCTAATACAGTCGGAACATTATTTGGCCATTCTGATGAACGTGTGACGCATGCCTTTAATGAAATACAGCCTTCCCACACCCTATTTTCCCTGTACTGCAGAAAGAGTACCATTTCCCTGCTTTGCTGGACAGATTCGGATTCGCATTTATAGGTAAGCGGGGTTTCTTAGCTGACAAATTTTGCTCAGTCACTGAGGATAACTCCACATTTCCAGACGGAACCAGTAGAGTTCTCATTGCTGAAGGTACTGTATGCTACAGTATATGTCTTACTCAAGAATTCAGATGTCACCCACCTGCCATTAGGCACAATGCACACCTTTTTATAGCCAGCACAGCTGCCTGGAAGGCAGAACAAGAAATGAATAACCATTTCCTAGCCCATTTTATTCAGCTGTGAGTCTTCTACATTGCTGAACTGCTTCAGATATTAAGATAGAATAACTAAGGCTAGATCATATATATGAGATGGTATCAAGCAGAAATACTAAGTAGTAACATACGTGACTAAGAAGTGATTACAATGAGTCAAATAAATTAATATTTTGCCTTACACAGGATTCTTTATGTTTGGTAACTATTGCTTGTGCTGATGATACAACACATGCTGACACCAAATATCAATTCGAGGTAAATCCAATTAAGCCCAGAAGCAAAACAGCTGGATTAGCAGTTCACTGCATAAATTATTTTTCTTCCATTTACTTTGTCTTTTTGCAAATGAGCCTTTTAACATAAAAAAATTTAGCTCTCAAGTTCCTCTTTGCTTATTAATCCCAGAAGCCTAAAATGAAGAAGAAAAAAAATATATTTTCTTCCTTTGTTGTTTATGTGCATTTGCCGTTCAGCTCCCTAGTGTAGTCACCCCAGATTGTATGTAGCTTTCCTTATTCCATGAATAAGTCACTCACACTGCACTTACTATGGCATCTGATCAAGAAACTTTCTAATTTCTTTATTTCCAGATGATGTATTAATGCATATTTATTTTATATTTTATCTTTATCTCTATTTCCTGATACTAAATACAATGAATATAAAATTGGTAAGGCTGGGGTTCAACATGCTCACCACTGCATTAATTCAGTTAGAGCAACATAGACTATACGGGAGTTGTTTTATTTTATTTCCCTTTTTTTTTTGTTTATTGTTTTTCTTCATTATATGGCTGCCAGCATAAAGGGCAATGTAGAGATTGGGAATCAATACATGCTGCTCCTGTAAATATGTAAATAATCACAAATTGTAATCACTGATTGATTTTCAGCATTCCGATAGTGACACATTGGGTGGAAGGGACTCTGATTTCAGTTGTGCTAGGGGAAATCTAGAGCAGTGATTCACAGCTGGAATTATAATAAAGGAATGCCTCAGAAATGCATCATTTCCGTCAATGAAACACGTAACATATTGTTGGTGAAAATGACTTTTCCCTTCTGCTCATGATCAGGGATGACAACAGCAAATGTGCAAGCAGTAGAGCCATGCTTAAGCCTCCAAGGTTGAATGCCACTGGCCCTGAAGATGGGAGAAGGTGGTGAGAAATACTACAAGATGCCTGAACAGCAGGGCTCAATTCATGACTTACCCCAGAGCCCATATTAAAAATTGGTCTTGGCATTAGCCCGTCCCACCCCCCCCATTCCCCCTTCCAGTCCCCTGAAAACATAACAGTTTGAGATTCCCTTCTCCTTTGTCGTGGTTTAACCCCAGCGGGCAACTAAGCACCACACAGCTTACTGGTGAGATGGGGGAGAGAATGAGAAGGGTAAAAGTGAGAAAACTCATGGGTTAAGATAAAGATGGTTAAATAAGTAAAGCAAAAGCCATGCACGCAAGCAAAGCAAAACAAGGAATTCATTCACTACTTCCCATTGGCAGGCAGATGTTCAGCCATCTCCAGGAAAGCAGGGCTTTACTTGCTGGTGGGGTGGTGTGAGAAGCAGAAAAGACCTTGACTCTGTGTAAGCGCTGCTCAGCAGTAACTAAAACATACCTGCATTATCAACGCTCTTTTCAGCACAAATCCGAAACATAGCATCATACTAGCTCCTATGAAGGAAATTAACGCTACCCCAACCAAAACCAGCACATTCTCCACCCCTTATTCCATACCATTTACATCATGGTCAGGTCTCACACTATCCGATACATTCTCATTACCCACCACCACCCTTCCCATCCTTTTATATAATGCACAGATATCATTCCCTTAGTCTATGGACCACCCCTGTGAAATGTCTGTAAAATGTCCATAAATGTCCATGAAGTGTCCATTGAGTTCATTTAGTCCATGACTTTGGGCTCCATCTGTTATGGTGGTCACTCAGGACAGGAGGGGTCGTGTGTTGCATGGAGTTACTGAGCACCAAGGCCAGCTCAGGTCGAGTCACTACTGCACTTGGTCTGCTTCTTGTAACGCTTGTCCTCCATTGGTTCAGGTGGTTCCTGCTATAGTAATTCCCATAACATGCAACTCAAATCCCAGGTTACAACAACTTAAAGATATTTCCATTACAATCTCCACCCTGGTCCCTTTGGACCAGACCATAGGGTTTAACATTGCAATGAACTCCTCCCCTTGCCCCTGCTCTGGCTTGGACTTATCCACAGACTGCAGTCCCTTAGGGGAGTACCTGCTCCAAGTGGAGCCTTATCTATGAGCCACAGCCAGGGGTATACCTGCTGCGGCGTAGACTTATTCACAGCCACAGTCACTTTCAGGTGCACCAGTTCCAGCGTCGCCTTATCCATGAGCCACAATGCCTTCAGAGTTACACCTGCTCCAGCACGGCCTTACCTACAGCCACAGTCCCTTCAGAAGTAAATCTGCTCCAACATGGCCTTACCCATGGCTGCAGTCCCTCCAGGGGAGTACCTGCTCTGTCATGGGCTTATCCACAGCCACAGATGCTTCGAGGTGCTCCAGCATGACCTCATGCACAGCCACTGATGCTTCAGGGTGTACCTGCTGCAGCACAGACTTATCCACAGCCACAGATGCTTCGAGGTGTACCTTCTCCAGCATGGACTTATCCTTGGGCCACAATCCCTTCAGAGGTATACCTGCTGCAGCACAGACATAACCATGGCCACAGACGCTTCGAGATGTACCTGCTCTGGTGTGGACTTACGCACAGTCACAGACACATCGGGGTGTCCTGCTCCTGTGTGGACTCATCCACAGGTCACAGTCCCTTCAACTCAAGTTCATACTGGAGTTCCAGCCTGTCCAGTACAGCAGCACAGAAAGAGCAGCGATGCCCTGGCCATCTGCCAGCCCAGGCACATGGCCATTACTGTTATCAAAATGTTCCCAGGCACAGCAGAGTAAGATGATAAGCAGTACAGCAAGCAGCAAAAGCAAAAAGCAGCCACTAATGAGCACTAGACTCTAATATACAGTAAAGCAAGCAAGCCCCATGGCAAGCACAGGAGCCTGCCAATTAATAGCTAAACAGCAATAACAGCTATAAATTTGATCTAGCACATTCCAATCAAACCTGTCGTTATCCTGAACCCTTCAAGCCCCACGTTGGGCTCCAAAAAGGACTGTTGTGGTTTAAGCCCAGCTGGCAACTAAGCACCACACAGCCACTTGCTCACTCACCCCCAGCGGGATGGGGGGTAAAAGGGTAAAAGTGAGAAAACTCATGGGTTGAGATAAAGACAGTTTAATAGTTAAAGCAAAAGCTGTGCACACAAGCAAAGCAAAACAGGGAAGTAATTCACTACTTCCCATCAGCAGGCAGGTGTTCAGCCATCTCCAGGAAAGTGAGGCTCCATCACACATAACGGTTACTTGGGAAGACAAATGCCATCACTCCGAATGTCCTCCCCCCTTCCTTCTTCTTCCCCTGGCTTTATGTGCTGAGCATGATGTCATATGGTATGGAATATCCCTTTGGTCATCTGGGGTCAGCTGTCCCAGCTGTGTCCCCTCCCAAATTCTTGTGCACCCCCAGCCTACTCGCTGGTGAGGTAGAGTGAGAAGCAGAAAAGGCCTTGACTCTGTGTAAGCACTGCTCAGCAGTAAGGAAATCATCCTGTATTATCAACACTGTTTTCAGCACAAATCCAAAACACAGCTCCATACTAGCTACTATGAAGAAAATTAACTCTAACCCAGCCAAAACCAGCACACCTCTAAATCCATATTTTCCCAAAGAACTTTCACATCTTCCATGCACTGGAGCCTAATGCCCAGCTTTCCTAGTAAACAGGTCACACAGGGGTATCTGCAAGCACCATCCAGCCCAGAGGGTCACAGTTCAGACAAAAGGTACCCACATACCAGCTGTCAGACCAGCACCTGGTTCACAGTCCAGACAACCATATCTATATATCTCTACATACACCTACATGTATTTATATATAAAATGCTGAATATAAGAGGGCTAAATTACTCCTGCTGGTGTGACATGATTTTTAAAAATGTTATTTCTAACATTTGCCTTTACACACATTAAGGACCTTTAAAGAAAAAATATCAGTCCTTTGTCCTTAACTGGAGCTGGAGACGATGAAATATTTTGGCTTTGTTACAAATGCAGAAGAATTTGAGGTTAAAAAAATGAGTACTACTGTTGTACATGCTGAAAGAAGGAGACAGACTACTGTTACAGTATGTTTCTCTTATTTTCCAATAGCAGGAAAACAATTCTCTTTCCTATTTTTGCTTATGTAAAATACTTTCCATATAAAGACTGATACTGCTTCCACTGGCATAAGCACTAGCTTTATTATGGACTTTCTTGGGGGCAGGCACAGGGCCTGAGTAGTAACAAATTGTGTTTTATAAAAAGGTATTTTCTTACGCAGATGTAATTCTGGTGAGGTAGCACTAACCATTACCCGTTGATCTTCAGAAAAAATTGTTTTTCCTGACAAACAGAGCGAAGAAATGGAGCACACGAAGTGGCTATGGTGATGCACAAAAAGCGTTTGGCATGAAATGGCAAGTGAGTCTAAACTGTTTCAGAAATAAAAGACAAATGAAGAGCCGTGAACTCTGACAGAAAAACTTCTGTGCCTGATGTGGTTCACCAGTGCTCTTGAATTTTCGAGCCACTTCTTCTCCTGTTTACAAGTGACTAATGCAAATTCTTTTCTTTTAAAAAATAGATGGGAAAAATGCTTACCAGTCATCAAATTGGCAAAAGGCTTGAAAAAATGCCATTATTTGAAAAAATGGAGAAGGGGGAGAGGAGAAGGAAAAAAGGATTATGAACTGAAGTAGTAATTTTTTTTCTCTTAGGTAAGTAGCATTTGCATTTGTAAGCACAAAAAAGGTGATTTTTGGTTACATGCACATTCATATCTGATTCATTAATTTACACACAAGAATGAATTTCACCTTTTGTCACTTCCTGTGTTTGTAGAAAATTATGAAATTTCACCCTGTATCAATTATAAATAGCTACGAAAATAGCAGCTGCCAGTCTCAGTTAAATTAAACTTACTTTGCAGGGAGAGAATGCCTTCTCCTTTGCAACATAATATTCTTGAGGAAACCAAGTCCTGCACAGCTGCCACTGCCTTGCAAGAGCCAGAAGCCTTGGCCGTTGCAGGGTGGGTGGCAGCTCTGTGCAAGACCCACTCTGCTGCCCTCACTGGGCCGTTGGTTCTGCAGTGGGTAGCAAATGTGGACATGTTCATCTTTTGACATAAGATTAGATGAGTAAATTTTTTTTTTTTTTTTTTGGCATCGAAGTTCCTGATTCATAGATTAAGTCAGATTCTGTGACGACATGTGGACTAAACACAGCCCTGCTGGGGATGTTCTAGCGGTTCTGCACAATTACCTGGTGGACCTCCGTCCTGAACTGGGCATTGATACAGTGAGAACATCTGAACGTGCGTCTTTAAACTATCATTATTCTATACCATTGATTGATTACTATAGTAAGTGACCTGAAATAGCCTCTCATCACATAATACCACTAATTTTATTACCACTTATTCAACTTTGCTGTCTATCCTCAAAGGAAATGAAATAAATTTTGTCAGGTAATATCCCCCAACTTTTCTCTAGTAACAACAGTATTTTAATTCCAGAAAGCTGGCTCAAGAAAAAAGAGCTGAAAATGTTTCATTTTCAATGAAAAAGCACCCCACTATCTGTTCACGTGGTCTCAAAGCATAACTAAAAGCAAGGGGTTAGATATTCCTTTAGTATTGTGTACTCATGATACAGGTATTCGAAGAACATTGTAAAGATAACAAGTGCTCCTCAATATCTTTCACAAATTATCAGAAAAATTTTAAAGTTGCTTCACTGAAGACACAAATGTGCAAGAAGCTATTTGGGGAAACGTGGTACTGTGCAATGCCTTATGACACTGATAACAATAATACTACTAAACTGTGCATCTTATAAGCGTGATCTTGCAACTGAAAACCAGATATAGAAAGACAATGCCATTTGTTCTTGCAACGTTTGCAAGAAGCTGCATTTTGAGATGCAATTATTAAAGTTGAATGTTCTTCTGTTCTTCTATACTCAGTTCCAATACAGTCAATCTGCAGGTGTCTATAATGGAACAAACACTTGTGCCAATGTACGAAGCCCAAGTATGGTGCCCTGTGAGCTTAGCACCAGTGTACTGAACAAGGATCCCAAAGATGCAGATACAGGCATATTCTTTTCCCCCACCATCCTTTCCAAACACTCTAAAGTATTTACATTGCAAATTAGCCAGCGCTGTGGGTGCATTTCATCTACAAGAACTATGATTTTTCTTCAATGCAGGCTCCAGCATAGCACTTCTCAGCTTTTACAGTCTTCAAAAGAGACCCTCTCCTTGAAGAATGAGGGATTTAGTTCATAGCTGTGATTTAGCCCATCATGAAATATATCCCTATGGTTTCCTGTCTTAATTTCTTAAGAATGCTCCTACTTTAGGCTGCATTAACCACTCATTTTTATATTTCAATAAATCTTAAATGGTAACAGCTGGTGATCTTTGATTTATTTTAAAACATCTTCTTGACTACTTTCTGAAAGTGTGAGTACTTGATGCTTTTACAGCTGGAGTTGGCAACTATTACTTCAGTCAGAGATCATTAAGGGACAGATTTTTTTGTCTCCAGGTTCACCACTGCAAGTGGAATGTCCACACAGGAGTTCTTTTGGATCTATGGGGCAAACTTAGATGGACCTGTGCAATTTGCTAACTGTACCAACCAGAATGGCTAACAACCAGAAGATGATTGGTAATGAATGATGCTACCAATACTCAATACCTTTTCTCCTCCTTACCAGCTTCTGAAACAATTTTCAACTACCTCACCACCAAACCTTACTTGATCATGTCTGTATCCACTTCTGCACTCTCATACGCCTGAATGGAGGAGTGTTAACAAGAACAGTAATAACACTTTCAGTTTTTTATATTCTGAACTACTTTATCCATCCATCCACAGAACTGTGTTTTGTTCCACCAAAGAAGTCTAGATCCCTCTCTAGCTGAAATCTGCTTTATTCTCACTCTTCAGTTTTAGTGATTACTCATAGAAACATATAATCAGTTCAGATTAACTGTCAGATCTTAGCAATAGCTACTTAGCAACACCTACTGTCATGACATTAACCATCGGTTCCCTTCTACACCATGACTCATCATTTAGTATGCAAAGCTGTTATTCAAATCTCCCCCTCTGCCATATATATATATATAAAAATATATATTCATGCTTTTATATTGCACAGTTTTCAGTGTTAGAAGTCTATTAAGTTACACCTAATACATAAGAATGGAGGTGTAGTATGCTCTAACTGTGCAGTTTAAAAACTAAATCTTACTGCAAACTTCACTTCATTTGCATTAATTACACATGAAGAATATTTTCACTGGCAATGGTAAGTAATTATAATGCTACCTGTTGTTAATAAGAAGTTTGCATGTCCATTTATCACACATATCAAGAAACAGCCAGCAGATATTCTAACTCATTTTCTAAAAATATATTGCAATGGACTTTTTATTTACAATATGTAAACAAACTATATGTATTTGAATGCTAGACACATTGATAAGTAGCACTTTTCTCTATTTAAATAAAATTGGCAGTGCATGATTAAATTGAATTTTCTCCAACTCTCACTTGGTGAAATTGCAATACTTACAAAATACCACATAACCTCACTAAGTTTCAGTAAAGATTTAAAAGGTGTGAGATACTAATGAAAACGCAGCTTGCCAGGTTTTCATGTCATCAATGCTACAACAATTGTAGTGGAATATCATGAAGTATTTTTAATAGTAATTTAAACAAAACCAGTTAAGACCTTTTCTGAAAGTTGGTAACCTACATAACCCACACTCTAAATCATTTACAAGGTCCCATCATTGTGCAACTGAGCATTAAAATATAATACTACTACTAATAATAATAAACAAAGTTATGTGATTGTGCCATGTCCCTGGTTCTTTAAGCTTGCTTTAAGCGTTAATACAGTCTTGAGATCCTACACCAGTTGGGTTTAATGATTTGCTTTTCAAAGTTAAGTTACACAGCTGACATCAGTAAGGCCAGAATTTTACCCATTGCATTAAATAGATACTTGGAGGCAAAGCACAGCTCAAATTACTGAGGTCATCAGAATTTGGCTCCTTGTTAGAATTTGGAAAAATGAAAAGGATCTTAATCAATTGCCTACATCATGCAGTTCCACAGCTAGCCTTTGAAAAACATATTGCAAAATAAAGCCAGAGAATGTGATTAACAGAAAATGGAAAAGGTCTTAGTGCTTTTAGGAAAAGAGGAAAATAAAAGAAAGCTCTCTTTAGAAATAATCAACAGAGTATGTAGAGTATTCTGAGGGGTTTTTTTCAGTCGAAAAAGAAAGAAAGAATCCAAGCAAGAGTGGCTAACTTTTCACTTTATTAATAACTTTTCTTTACATTTTATTTACCCAGAATTATATTATTTTTATGTCCCAATGCCAAGAAATCTGGTTAGTAAAGTGCCAGATTCTTTTATTTGATTTTATTTGATTTCATTAGGGACCATCAGCCTAGCTGCTTAAGTGCCTGACTACTGTTTGCAGTTAAACATTCATTAGGGAATCCCCAGTGGGTTCATTCATTTCACTGAGGTCCAATTACAGTGCCACAAAAGCAGTTTTTGCAGCAATTAGCTGATTTTTTCCTGTTTATGTTCTGTCTCTTTAGGAAGAGGACTATTTTGTGGAGGTCAGATTTTTAATTAGGCGCAATTTAGGGCCAATAAGAAAACTGATAATTTACTAAATGGCTGTGGTGGACTTAACTGCTCAGAGCAGAGGTAAATAACACAACAGGGACACTAAGAATAAGCTCTCCTGGTGTGCATAGCTCAGAGCCCTATAGTGTAAGGAATAGATTACATGTTAAATGGCTGTCAGGGCCTTCTCGGTGTTGCCGGTATCACCAATTGACCTAACCTCAAGAGCCACCATGTTATTAGCAATGGGTACAGGGAAGCCAGGCTGGAACAGGACCTGCAGAGAGCTGTTGGCTTCAGGTAGCTGCAAAAAGATCTCAGAGTGAAAGAAAACAACAAAAAATCAGGTTCTGCTTCCTGAAGATTTGGCAGCACCTTTCTTAACTGCTGCATCCTGTGAAGCCAACGATATTAAAGTGTGTCTGAGAAGTCCTCACAGTCACTATGAGTATGTTTTTTACCATAATGGATTACCATGTGATAGCTTGTATTTCTGCAAAGGTCTATGCTTTCTGCCCTTAAACGAGGCATTATATTTTCCAAGCAATGTGTGCAAGTTGCCTTACACCTTGGGAAACTAAGAACTGTGATAGTTGATGAATAGTACACATTTAGAGAAAGTAAGATCTTAATCTTGTGATCTCTTCTGAAAGAGTCTAAGCAGACTTGCCACCTCAAAATTTTCTCATCTAAGTCTAAAGACTGTGATATTTGAATTTCAGACATCATATCACAACAAAATTTCTGAAGAGACTCACAGCTGGTTGAAAGGTTGCTCTCTTACAGGAAATAGGTAAGGAAAGGCCAGAAGGTCACTGCATTTCTCCTTCAACCTTTGACCCAGCATGCAATTGCAAAGTCATAGCCAGACATGTAAAAAAGCAATACTGGCAGGAAGCATAAGTTACAAACATTGAAATTTCATTGCCAGTTACCATTTCTGGCAGCATTTATAAAAACACAACAAAGAGTAGGGCAGAAATTCCTGTACCTTCTACTGGGAAGAAAAATGTTCAATTAAGCTATAAATGTGCACAGAAAATATATGATGGCCTTTTGTCTGAGAGCATGCATAAATGTAACAACAGAATAATTTTGGAAAACCTGGTATCTTGATTAAAACACATTCTACATCACAATTCTTGTTCTTCCCCTGAAAACTCTTTACCCTTACATGCAGTCCACCACCAGGGCTACAGTTCTTAATTTTTTTTTTAAAAAGTAAACTCTGGAGAAAACATAAGGGTTCAGAAATCTTTAAAACATGAAAATCTGTTATTAGTCCATTATTCTCTTTCTAATTATTTAGATAATATTAGATTATTTAGATAATATTAGATAGCCAAAAAAGCATCACCTTTTTGTCAATTCATTAGTTTTCCTTGCGCATAGAAACAGGATCGAAAGATGCTGGCTAAGAAAAGAAATTAAGCAGTCACATTTTGAGAACCTGAAATTTTTGGGGGTTTTCTTGGGTTGTTTGGTTTTGTTGTTTTTTTGGTGTTTTTTTTGTGAACCAAAGAACATCTCTTTAAGACAAGCTGAAAGGGGTCTATGCTATGGGTGTGTAGACGGTGACTCTGGTCTAAATTACCTAATACAGTGTATGTTCTATTCAAACTTGCATTCTACTTTTGGTGAGGGCTTTTAAACCAATAAAGTAGCAGAATGACAGGAATGCCATTTTGATTCTTTGGTATTATTCTTTTCATCTAGGCAAGCACACATAGGGTTGAGAAAGGTGTTTCTTTTCTAATAAGTTTTTAAATATTTTCCACATTTTAGAGAAAGGTTTGGGGGTTTTCAAGCAAATGAACAATTTTTTGCAAATGTTATTGCAAGAATACAATAAAAGAGGCAACACACATTGCAACATTAACTCCTAATTACTTTGGAAGCCAAATTTTATTTGGAGTCCGGCTTGACTTGCAAAGAACTCAGGATGGTAATTAATAACAATCAGCCACTGAAGTAACTTTGTATAAATAATGTGCTGAACTATGTCCCAATAGGGCTAATACAAACACATGGACTTCAGCATGAACTCAGCCAAAAAAAAAATATCTTGCAATTGACTGAATTTCCTACTTTTTCTGCTTAGCTGTTCCCTCGCTGTATTACCCATCATATCTCAAAGTCCAGGTTTGTTGTCATTAACATAATCAGAAATGCAATTTTCTTAATACAAGTCATATAAACAATGAGCTGATGGCACCTAGGCGATAGGTGTCATCCACAGCAGGTAGTTCTGGTGGAAAGACAGATACAATTAAGTGACAAGGAAGCATTACTATTACAGTGAGAATAACTTCCAAATACACGAGATAAAGACACCTTTTCACATCTCAGAGGGGCATTTCAGCTCATGCTGTCAAATATTCTGTTGTTTCACCCGTTCACATCTTTCTGCGTAGAAAGAATATTAGAGCAGCAGAAACTAGGGATGGAAATGAGCTGTTAGACCATAGGATCATAGGTCAGTTCAGGTCAGAGGGGACCAAAATCCAACCTCCTGCTCAAATCAGGGTCAGCCTTACTTCATTCTCTTGTGACATCATATAAATGAACTACTTCAGCTAAAATAACATATATATATGTATACTAATTATGGTTATTAAAAAGTTATACAAGTTAATCCTGGCTTCTTAAGGAAATTAAGCTAATGGGATCACACTGTCTGTATTTATTCTCAGGTGTTGGCCCATTTCATCCATATTTAGCAGAAGGCTTAAAGGTGTGAAGGTTTAAGGCAATCCAAACAGAGGAAAAGTGGTGTCATGAACAGCCCAGCTGTAGTACAAGCTTCAAACTAAAATTATACCTTAGTAGAGCCAGCATAAACCAAATATCAAGCATGAAGGCACTGAAAACCAGGCCTCAATTGTACTACTCTCACTGTTTTCTTGCTTCCTTTTAAATGCTGCATCTCTTCCTTAGATGCAGATGGAAAACAGAAGGGCAGGCATAGAGAGGGCAAGCACTCAACATTTTCAATTTAAATAGAAGCCCAAAGCACTGGAAATCCCATGAGAAAGGGGATTTTCTGGTATTTGCAGTTTAGTTAGACAACTTGAGGTGGTCTCAATGAGGCCATCTATTTAAGGACCTTCTTGGGCCTCCAGACTTTCTTTCCTTCTGCATATCAACTTACAAATGAGTCCAGCACTTAATGGACACTCAAGAGGCCAAAGAAGGCTGCTTAACCAAAATCTCCACTTTATCATCCAGCTCCTCTCCCAGTGAAAACAAAACAACACTCCCAAAGACTTCAACCAGAGAGGGACCAAGTCCTGGAAAGCAGTGTTGAAATAATTACATGGCCAAGTGGTTACCTATTTTTTGCAGGTATTCTTCTGTATTGCTGTACTGCTTCTGAGGACTCCAACACAACAGCAGGGTCACAATCTGCCCTGCTGTGTTCACCTGTTCAGCTTTTTCCCTCAGACAGAATTTTACAACCCATTAGGTGCCAATACTGCATACAGCCCCTACAAAAATTTCTTCACAAAAGTGTTTAGGTAAGTTTAAAATTATATTTGGCAGATTGTTAGACCAGAATGCTGGTTGAGGTCACCTGATATTTGAAAACTAAATGAAAATAGGCAACTGCTTTATTATTTTAACTGTACATCTCAAAACTGACTGATAAGCATCCACATACCACAAGAGATGTACAAGGTGTACATCTTTATTAGTAGTGTGTCAGTAACCTTGTAGAGAAATACAAGAGGAGAACAAATACAGAATCTTTGTTAGCACTGTAAGAGCCTTTGAAGGTTCTCCTGACTTCAAGCAACAGAGGTAAGAACAATCTTAATTAATAATGAATAATACACTCACAAAAAAAATACCTGTTACATTGAGATACATTGCAGGTCTAGTATTACTTGATTCTATGTGTGTATGAAGTGCAGTGATGACGCTTTTGGACAAAACATTCTCATGTGTAAGAATTTAATGCTAGATGTGTATTGTTAGGCACTTAAGAAATTTATTGAGAAGTAACAGTTCCTAATTATAGGATACTTGCAGAGCCAGAACATTTATCAGTTTTACTTAAAGTATTTTTGCCACTGTGTTTTTCATAGAGAAAGAAAGAAAAAAGAAAATAATTTCCTTTCTCTTGCTTTCCTACTGTCATTGCATGAATGGTAGCTATTACATTCTTATTACTGATCTGCACATTAAAAAAAAAGATGGTCAAATATCCATGTACGCTCAAGTAGCCAATTTGCAAATATGATTCATTTGTCTGATTTAATTTTCTAAAATTGCCAACTGACCTTAGTCCTCATTCTGGGCTAACAATCAGTATTTTTATTAATGAACCTGTTTTCAATAAAGGAAGAATTAAGGGGAAGGAGCAGAGGGGAACTGAGAAAATTAACAGTTTAGCTGATCTGCTAAATTTTGAAACAAAGAAAAGAAGTACAGTCCAAGGTATAATAACCTTTAGATACATGCGAGCCAGAGCAGTATTTTGCACCTGAACCATAAAACCCATGTACTGAAAACTAACTTCAGTGCCAAGTTACATGCCACGGAACCATTCTGCATTTAATGAAATCATATGGGATGTAAGTCAGTCCAGAAATCTGACCTTGGTTTTAATGTGAAACTGACAAAAATTTAGCTGTAAAGAAGCACATCTGCTATTTAATACTGTGGAGTACTGTGCATTTATTTAATTATCATCATTATTATAATCATCACCTAGACTCTGTTTCATCCCAGTCTTTTTTTTCTGAAATTGTTTCATCTGTTGTTTCCAAACCTAAATGTGACAATGATTTCATATTCAACAACATGAGGCAATTCAACATTCTTTGTCTAGTAAGTCTCCTTAGAAAAGAAAGACAGGCCATAAAATTATCAAACAGCATCAAGATACCAGCAAGCCTCAAGAGGTTACACTGTGCTCCACATGAAATCCCAAGTGCAACAGAGTTGACAGAGGGAAACAAATACTCAGATGGCTTCAGAATAAAACCTTTATCTGAGCATTGCCTTTAATGTTCATTTTTCACTTTAAGGAAATGGGAAGAGGAGTGACTTCCTTAACAGTCTGCTTGTTCCCAAAGTAAATTTTTGTCCACTAGAAGGACTGCGATTTTGCAAAATTTATACTGTTATTTTAACATACCACAGAGCAGCAGTCACACAGACTGAATATGTGAAAGAGTACCTACTGTGACACGTGAAAATAATTCACCACAGCTTTCCTGTAAAACTTTTCTCAAATAATTCCAACAGCAATAGAAGAGGATGAAAACACAAGCACATGTGTAATACGTCGTATTGTCTAGGAATTTCTTGTTCACTGGTTGTCTAGCAGACATGGTCCCAAAGTCCTCCATACTTCCACGACATCTGCCGTGATAATATCTACTCTGTTGACTTGCTTTTAAAGCTAATGAAGACACTCCAGGCTGGCATGCCATGCATTAAATACTTCTACAGTGCTTAGCTTGCATGCTCAGTGCATACCACCTCGAGCTTCGTACTGATATAACAAATACATGCACCATCTGCAGAAAGGCACCTTTAGCTATGAGCTCATCACAGAAGTACTTACATTGTACCGAAAAGAGTGCTTCTCCTTCCATCACTTGTAGCGATCTCTCTGTGTCAACGCACCGCGAGTGTGGGCCACATTAGGTTCCAGAAGAGTGAAAAAAGGGAAGGACAACAACCAATGTAACAGTGCTGTGCACTCTTCACCTCAAGCTGACATGACTTGGACCCAGAAAAGGCCCTCCTCTCTAATGTACCCAAACGCATCTGAGTTACTGGAAAGTATCAACCTTGAGCTCATACCTGTCACATACCAGTTACACAACCGACTGATGAGACCAAATGTGAATGACTAACAGTTCTTTGGGGGACCTTTTTAAACACTGTCATCTTGGTGAGGCACTGGTGAATGGAACTTCTTGGCACAACAATTTCCATGAGTAAAGCTAGCCATGCCAATATGGGCAAAGCCTTCCTTGCCCTCTTCTTCAAAGCAACATGACTGGTAACACCCATGCCTCTGCCAGGCCCTTGTTTCTTTAGAATACCTCCCTTTTCTCTTTTAAACAACTTTCCTTCTTCATTGCCAGTCCAGAGCCTCTCTCTGTTGACAAAACTGCAGGCAATAGAGGAGTCACCAGCTGGGAAGGTAGACACCTCTGAAGTCAGGTGGGAGGCCTACCTGCCAGCTGCTGGCTTCCAGCCAAAAGACCTAGACATTACAGACATCAATACAATATTACTAGCCGGAAAATGGGCTACTCAGGAGCACTGCCCTGGAGGCTGTAACACAACAGAGTGGACCCAGCTAGCGAGAACTACAGCACTTGACATCGGTTCTGCCACTGAACCTGACAGGAATAGCTGTGCTTCCTTGCTTTTGAGCAGAGAACTGTTTTTCCTGCTCTAGGAAGAGAAGGTAGGAGCAGCCATGTGTTTATAACTAGATCATATCTTTATTTTGTTTCTTATAGTGAGAAGAATAATGTCCCCATTACAGAGCCATCTTTCCTCTCCTGTCTCTCTCCTCCATCTGGTGGCCCAGTCTGAATTCTCATGCTGTTTCTGGGACAGTGGCCAATCTAAAAGCATCGGCTCTGAAAAGAGTCCCAAGAAGTAGCTTGCCTCACAGTATCCCCTTTTCACCCAATTTCAGCTTTTTTACATGTAACAAAATGGCAAGGAAGGAAGTGGTTTTGCCACAAGGCTGCTGCTCCACCATCAAGTAGAGCGAAATTCCTGTAGCAAACCCAGATGCCACTTGAAGTGAATGCTAGATTCAAAGCTCAGGTTTGCGACCTACTCTGCACCAGAATGTAGTACACACTAGATTTATCGCAGAGTAGCCTCAAAGTCTGCTAATTACCGTGACAGGGTGTTTACTCAGCAACAGCTTCTGTTTCCTCAGGAAAGCCCTTAGTTATCTCCTGCCTAGTGTGGATGTCTGTTCCTAGGGACACTCTGAAAACATGTCGAGTGCCATGGAGGGATCGGTGACAGCCTGGTCTTTCACAGGGTTTTCTCTACCTGGCTGTAATTGAGGATGATTCACTCTGTCCTTAGATCTGGCCTTTCTCCTTTCCTCCCACTCTACCTTGTAGCAGTAGAAACTGATACTCTTGTGAAGAGCTTGCCTCCTGCAAAACGTGGCTTGTTACCAATTACTGCAAGCACATTTGAGAGTTTCATTTCACAAGCCATTACACAAATTAACCCGCTAGAATTTGAACAGCCTTAGTGACAAGTCACTACTTCCCTCTGCATGCATGACATTAAAGAAGACCAGCGCCTGTTAGAACCACAAGAAAGAAACACACTGACCACTGAATATTCATCGGGGGCCACACAGTAGCCCGCAGAAGTGAGCAATGCCTCCCAGAGTTTAAGTCTATAGTAATTTCTACCAATTAAGACTGAACTAGAGCATGTATGCTGGCAACTGCATAAAGCTTGGATGAATGTTTTATTCTGCTGCCACAGTAAGAGTACTGGGCAAAAGAAACAATTAAAGAGTAATGAGATAGCTTTGGGAAACAGGCAATATGAATTGCTGTCAGTTCCCCACCCACTTCTTCCTCCTTTACCAAAGATTAGCGCGCTTCTTATTGCCTACATGCAAACTGCAATCTGAAATTTAGTCATTTTGACAGGGAAAATAATGCTGAAAGAAATGTGTGGAGACAAGAATCTCATTATTTCAATATTGTGTATAGTATTGGAATGCTTCTGTTCATGTTCCTCAGATTGTTTTATTTCATCTGAGTCACCTGTGTAGCAAGTACTTCAAATGACCTCGACTACCAATAAATATCCACGTAGAAAGTGACAACTGCTGCAAAGAGGAGAAATAAAGCACAAACAGGAGTGAAAAAAAAAATATTAATCCCTCTGCATGAAACGACGTACATCAAAAAAGCTTTCCGATGAGCGGACATTGATCAGTAGCCTTGACGCTGACTTGTGTCAGTTGACAAGTAGTTCATCAAATGGCTTACATACAGATAGAATCACAGAATCACAGACTGGTTGAGGTTGGAAGGGACCTCTAGAGGTCATCTAGTCCAACCCACCTGTGCAAGCAGGGCCACCTAGAGCTGGTTCCCCAGGACCATGTCCATATGGCTTTTGAGTATCTCCACACATAGAGACTCTACAGCCTCTCTGGGCAACCTGTGCCAGTGCTCAGTCACCTTAACAGCAAAAAAGTGGATCATAGGATCAGTTGGAAAACATTCTTGGAACCAGGCAGGCTGAGGGCATGACTGTATCATGAAATATGTATGTATCTGTGTGTGTGTGCATGTGTGTGTGCAGTCCTGTGTTTGTGGAGTTTCTGGCTGGAGCCCAGGGATGCAGCCTGGGGAAACAGTGAGCGCTTGCAGGTACTTTCTTTTGAAATGTTTGTTTTTCTTTCTCACTGGTTTCAAACATGCTCAGCATATCAGTGAAACGAGGTAAACATAGAGCCGTCTCAGATTACATCTGTTCCCCAGGCCATCTCCAAAGCAAACATTGGTCTCCCAATGAAAAATACAACTATTACCCATTATTGGACATATCCAGTCACTGCCTGACCACCAAGTTGCACAGTTAATGAATCTGTTCATTTCTAATAAAAATAAACCAGACAAAGGAAGTGGTCAGCTAAAGCTGAACTTCAAGAGAAGAAGAAAAGGGATTTAATAAAAAATACTCAAGGATGACATTTCCTTTTTATTTGAAACATGCCTTTCTCGGGAATGACATGATCACATAGATACTATTAGTAAGCCACACACTGGCGCCGGATTTTAAGATCTTTACCCATATGACTTAATTTGGGAAGCAGTAAAAACCAGAAGGGAAATTCCTCTGGCTCTGTTATTTCACAGTTCAAGCTTCAAATTAAAGTATTTCAAAACAGAGCTTAAAAGTATATCAGTCAAAATGAACCAAGCTACTTCTTATAGCACTAGCAGAAACAATATTTTAAGATTGTATCTGTATTCCCCAGGCCCCTTCCTGTCTATTCAAGTTATTTAGGAATCAAGTCAGTTTATATAAAGCAGTGATCAAGAAAAGCTCCAGCAGAAATAATCTGCAAACCATAGCTTTTTAGAAAGAAATTTTACAGGATACAACTTAGATTTTTTTCAAAGAAAAAGTCAGCTCACATACAGAAGATTCCCTCCAAAGTGAAACACGTGTTCATAATACTGAATCAACATTTCCACTGAATATAATTTCAGGTATTTTAAACTTCAAATAATGTAATTAAGAGACACTCTAAATCTACACAAACTTATTTCAAATTGAAAGTGTGAACCAACATCTTTGCTTCTGAATTTCTTCCTAGAATTCCCTAAAACTGTCAGTGACATTGACCTTTCTTTTCATGTGAATTTTGGTTATGCAAACTTATTTTTTAGCAAGAAAACTTCCAACAAGAAAAAACAATTTCCTGAAAGAGACTTCCCTGTCTTGCAAGAGGCATTGAGAAACCACAGCAGTAGTATGCTTTCATTACATTTTTCTGCAAAGAAAAACCCTACATACTTTCAGTTTAAATATTATTTTTGATTGACTTAAGGAAAACAGGATGGGACCAGTACAAAAGGAAAACAGAGACTGTAATTCACTATTCTTTCTGAATTTTTTTGTGTTCCTCAGCAATGACCTTAATGTCCTGTGAATGAATTTACCAAATGCAGTCAAAACCATGAACTGAGTTTCCACGTCACAAAAACTAGCATGTTCTGTGCTAACTGAGGGTCTGGCTTTGTATTGTGAAAACCCACTAAGAACTTTGAAAATAAACCAATACAGTGGTTTTTCTCCAAGTTCTGGAAGGAATTCAGGATTATAAAATTTCACACTTTAAGTCTGTAATAGAAAAAAAATATTTCAGCTGAAGTAAAACCTCTTGGACATAAGGCAGTGGTTATTGGCTATGTTATCAGTTATCAGTGTGATAACCCTTTCTTCCTCAGCCAACTAACTGCTCGCTTGGCGAGCAGACAATACCAAACCCACTACCAGAATGCTGGCAATCAAAAATAGTTTTCACTGCTTGAAGAGAGCTGCTCTCACAGCTCCAAAAATATTTCATGTCTGCTAATTACAATACTGGTAATACAGAGAAAGGATGTGATTTGGAGGTGTCTTACCTTTACAAATGTCTTTTATTCTGTCACCGATTGGTCTGGTCAGCCCTGAAAAATTAAATCAAGCCAGAGTTACCAGTATGGCCTTGAGTGTCCATTAATTTCTCAATGTGTGAATGAGCAAACACTCCCGTTACAACTTCTCTATTGGGGCAACATGAAATCCTAGGGCCTTCTATTCTGTGTCATTACATCTTAGCAAGGTGTGACTAGACTAAAAGTCTTTTCCAGAGGAAATTAAGATATTCAAGTTTTATTCTCCATTTCTGTCTTCTGATGTGCATATCCAGAGCAAAACAGTCTGGGAATTTATGGATACTCCAGTCCTTGCTTCACTTCTGCCTCAGCTCTGGCTGCCAGAGGTAGAAATTAATCCAATTTAGAGAAACTGTGGGGGAAGGAAAGTACCCCTTTCTCTATGGGTGTAATTCCAGTTATACATTGTAAGGAAAAGACAAGACACAAAAGCACTGTACTCACAGAGAGGAGTCCACGCAGCCAGACTGAAACACAGAACTGGTTTTGTCTCCAACAGGCACGTGTTTCCATTGTTGAAAGTAAGCCCCTCGCAGTCTACCAAGCAATGTGCTGGATGCATTAGGTAAAAATTACTTCAGAGAAATATGTATTTTTTTCAAAAAGGCGCAAGGAGGAGAAGCAGGAGTAAGCGCTGCAACTAACGAATAATGAGTAAGACAGGAATAAATCCTGTCAAGAGTAAGATAGGACATGACAATCAGAAGCTGGATTTTT
Organism: Nipponia nippon; assembly: GCF_047370975.1. Classification (NCBI taxonomy): domain Eukaryota; kingdom Metazoa; phylum Chordata; class Aves; order Pelecaniformes; family Threskiornithidae; genus Nipponia; species Nipponia nippon. Next base: position 95,424,813 of record NW_028262290.1, on the reverse strand, counting down.
ACTCCTGACTCTGGCACTCACGTGCTGCATGGCATTCATGAAGTCACTTTGGGGCCAGGTTCATAAACATGTGCATGATGAACATTTGGGATTTCAGGCCACGACCAGAATGATAATTGTCCTGAGCAACGAAGGCAAATGTGACAATGAAACATGGTTTAGGGCTCCTTACTTAGGGCAAGCCCGACCTTGGTAGAGCACACCATCCTGTTGCAGGAATGGAGGCTGCTTTCCCTGGGCACAGAGGGATGGAGATGCCCAGGGACAGATGCACCGCAGGCAGTGTGCTGAGAGCTGCTCACATGCCCTATAGAAGCTGCTGGACAAGCTGGTGAACTTCAGCATCAGAGAGTGACTGCCATATCTCACAACAAGCTCTGGTTTTAGGGAGCTGCTGGTTCTTTACACTGGCCCAGTGGGCCTAAACTGAAACAAAGATGGCCAGAGGTCTCTATCCCTGCTTCTATCCTGCCCTTTCTGTCCCTTCAAAATCTCTGATGTGTTATACGGGGCCTTGTTCTGTGGATCTTGGCATGTTTTCTAGGGGCTGTGCAGGAAGGTTTTCATCTTCATAAAAGACAAGCCACAAATGACAAAGTAAGGTAATGTTCTGCTTACCTGTTCCCATTTCATGAAACAAGTTTCTTTCTTCCTACATCTGAGTCATCCCACTAGGAATACAAAAGTGGAAAGGAAAGAAAAACCTCCTGGTGTTTGCAACAAAGAAACAGAATTATTTTGTTCTGGGGTAGATATTACTTGGCATAGCGTAATTTAGTGAATGCGTCTCAGTACATGTACACAAGCACGCTACATACCCAGCTGCTGGGTCATCAGATTCTTTGCCCCACAAAAGGATCTGATCATGGTACCAACAGTTTCTCAGACAGAAAGAGCAGGGCCAATGTCTGGGAAACACATTTTATTTCTTCATCTCCCTTCAAAATATCGTCTGTGTTATCATATTTGTGTAAAGGTAACATATGTTCTTCCACTTCTCCCCCTCTTTGTAGACTTTCCATCAATTCCATTTCATGTACTTATAAGCACTAACTTTAAAAATATAAGCCAGACATACACTGCCCTGGCTTCTTCGATTTCAGTGGAATCACCACAAGGAGGTTGAGCCCAAAATTGTGTTTATATACAGTCATCAGCAGCAAAGTATATCGTAGCTTCATATGATTCTAATCTAACTCCCTCTCTGTCTTGTTATATACTTCAGCAAATTAACATAGACAACACATAAATGATTGTCAAAAATTAACTGTACATTTCTGCTTTAACCGACCAATTTACATGGCATTACAGGGGGGGAAAGATTAGTTTTTCAAGTTATAAACATGCATTATTTTGCAATCTTTGTCCTGTAACTGAAAGATAATAGTTTTAATTTGCATTCAAATAAAGTAAATCTCTCAGTGTAAAAGACTTTTTATAGTTCCCATAAACCAGAAACAGATTAAAGTGTAGACAGTGTAAGGAGGACAGGAGGATAAATCAACCAGACAAACAAGATGATAAAAAAAAAAAGAAAAATAATCTTTTCTAAATGTTCACTTAGTTAGCTTCACAAATCCTGCGCACGACACAAAAGCATCTATGATCTCTCCATGTTTCTGCCATTAAAGTATTGGCTTCAGCTCAGAAGGCAAAGACCCTTATTTAGGGATACCAAGCCTGCAAGCTCTGGAAATACTCTGACTTTCTCTTGTTAATTCCAAATCCTTTTATTGGGAGACACTGCCAGTCTACAAGAAGGGCTAAGTACCATCAGCTCCTTAGTCCAAGTTTTTTACAAGTATGCCAGTGTTCTACCTTTACTGTGGCATATGCAACATGAAACAGATGATTTTCTGTTTTTTGGAAGTGCAATGTGCCCATGGTTTCCTCTGAAGTCAGTGTCCTGAAGCTCTGAAGAGACCTGCTAGCTTTTCCCCCAGGGGGAACATTGAAACAAAGTACACGTCGCTCTCAAAACAATTTCTGGTTTTTAGTTTGTTACAGTTTAATGTAATGCATGTGAACAGCTCTGAGAACAGAGATCAAGAACAGGACACCCATCTACAGTTAAGTAAACAAAGATAAATAAGCACAGTCTCACAACAGGCTATCTATGAGCCAGACCCCTGAGTTTTGCCCAGTTGCTGTTCACTGCCCAATGCCACTACTCCACCTGAAAGAACAAGCTGTTTTTCCATCACAGCCTGGGATTTAAGGCATTCACATGGGAGATGTGCTTATACACCTCCTTTGGGAGGAGTGGGTTACAGAGCCTTTGCATCTGGATGAGTACATTAATCACAAGGCTAATTTACAAAAGGTTCATTTTACCTGCTGGCTATGCTTTTATGAGAGTTATCCCAGCTCAGACCTTTGAAAGAAACTCTTTCAGGCCCCTGCCCTCAGGAAAGGATGCCAGTTGGTGGGTCCTGTAGAGGTGATACTGACAACTCAGCTCTACGAAGTGATGGGAGTTAAAACCAATCCTTCATTGAGAATTTTGTCCTGGTTAGCTGCAGTTCTCCCTCCTTTTGCTTTTTTCTGCCCTTTGGAGGAACCCCTCTGCTGCCAGGAACTATGTAGAGACAACAGGTAGTTAACTCTGGAATTTGGACTCACTTGGAGCAGCTGCTGCCCAAAAGTTTAACACTGGACCTAGCACTAAGTTGGCTTAGCATTGGGTTTGGTGCAATGTCTTTCAGGTTTCAAAATAAAGGAAGTGAAAGTCTTAAAGTGACAACTAATTTGAGAATGCTGCTTAGCATTAAATTATGTTACAGTGCCACGAGCCTTGAAACTAGGGACCAGCTCCATGAAGCCCCATTCTGTTTATCAACATAAATGTATATGCCTAATTAGGAAATAATTTACAATAATGCAGTTATTGATTAAGCTTCATGTCTGTACATTCAAAGGTATACGCTTTCTTGTCAGGACTGTAATTTCACTACACTGTGAGGAGAAGTGTGGAATTGATCTGCCCTGACGGAGCTAGGAACTTGGTAGGAACAGCACTTGTATGGCTGAGGTCTTCTACCAACATAAATGTGCTCCAGTACAACCATTTTTGAGTGAAATTATGTAAGGATATGGCTCAGTGCATTTTGTCTGGCTTCCTGTCTTAGCTGAACAGTCTTGTTTTTTTAATACATCCACGCGGTGAAAGAGAAGCCTAATAAAAAATTTTTGAGATCCAAAACACTTTTTCCCCCAAAGGCATATACTCCCATCTTTCATTGTAATCAAGGACTGAATTTGGCCTCAAACAGCAGTGTCATCACCTGTGACAACAAAGACCGAGGAAAAGTTGTGCCTTCTGTACTGCATATTTCAGCACAAGGAACAAAAAAGTAGCAGTTGGGTTTTTGTAACAGAACATGTTTTAAACTGCATTAGAAACCTTTCTGAAGCAAAAATTAGAAAGCTTGATGGGCAGTTCTTAAAAACTGATTCCATAAGAAACTGTGTGTCTCAACTAAAAAGGAGAGGCTTGGTGGTTTTGTGGTAATTTGATCAATTGCAGGCCAATTAGAGGCAGGAGCTTCATGAAGGCATAGAAGTCAAAAATAGTGTTCTGTCCAGTCCTGGATGATTACTTGCTTTAGAAAAAAGTATTTAAGAACAGCTCTAGCAATATTTAGCATTGCATCATTTGGACTTATACCATTATGAAAATGCTGTATTTTTGTTGTAGGGATATGTCTTTCTCTCTCTGTATATATGCATATATATATTTAAGGTTGCTTTTAGAACCTGCTGCTTTTAAGAAACAAGAATAATTGCCAAATTCTTCCCATTTCTGGAAGTCTGTATTTGAGGCCTGTCTACTCAGCTAACAAGATAAACTTTTTTGTCTCCATGGCTTTACAAGTAACAGCTTCACTGACTTTAAGCAGAAAATGGCAATTTTGAAAATGGAAAGGAAATGACAACCAAAGTGACTGAACTTCCACAGTACCTAGTATTCCTTTGTATGATTACGACTAAGGGCAATGTTATTATTTACATCCTTAAAGTTAACTTCTTTGATGATCAAGACTACAAAGCACATATTGGTTCCCTGTAAGAAACTGTCCCTAAATTTCATACAGAAAACAAGTCCTTTGTACAACTACAATGTAAGAAATTATGCAAAAAATAAGGGCAAGATTAGTACTTTGAAGCAAAGAACAGGTGGTGGAGGCAGGAGAAGAAAAAAAGAAGCAGACTTGGAAAAGGGAGCAAGTAAGTATCTTTGGGTGACCCAGAGGACCATTTCTCTACTTAAGGTGGTATAAAAACACTATAAACATCCCACCCAGTCATGTTCACATGCATACACAAGCAAATGAACAAAATAAAATGGAAACAAAATAAATAAGTGTTCAGCCTCTAATTTAGCTATGAATAAAACTATTCTGACATTCTGAACAAGATCAAGATTGGATTTCTCTCTCGGTAGATAAGGTGTTTCTCTACACAACAATAGGTGGCAGGATATAGCTCACTGCAATTGCAAACATAAATGCATCTTGTTTGGAGAAAAAAAAAAAGCCTTTCTTTATATAAGTGGAAAATCTAATCCTGTAAATGTGGCTTTAAGGCTGGTGCCTGTTACACTTTATTAAAAATGTAAGAATGAAATACAATCCAAAAACCCAATTTAGTTTTAAAGATGTTAGAGCAATGCAAAATTGACTATTACTTATGTTTCTAGATACAGGGCAATAAAGTTTTAAGGCCCCATCTGTCATTGCACCTGAGTGGCCTTTGCAGTATGTACGCACAATGGCAGAGGGCTAAATTCAGCACTAACATAAGTGGGTGCGAGTGCAGTGAAACTGTTTATCCGATGCCAGTGGCGAACTCAGCCCGCAGTGTTCAAAAGGAAAGATTTTATAAAACACAATAGAATCTGCTGATACGAGTCCCTTGAAAATTATTTAATGACTCGAAATCTTTGAGGGAACAGAACAGATGAAGTTCCTCAATGCCTTTTACAATAGCCACTCCACTAATGAACATCTGGAGTTCTTGCTGCTCTCTTAGTTTTATACCACCTAATCCGTATTGCATTAGACCTTTATGTGTTCATGACAAACTGGAAGCAAAAGCTGCCTTAAATAGAAAGAGAGGATGAAGACAACTTTTCCATTAACAATACATTTCCCTTTGGAGTCTGAGGTACATTATTGGTTTGTTCCAAGAGCAGAATGTAAACTGCCTTCTATTTGTGAAACATTATTATTATAGCTTCTACCTGGAGATGTTTCTTGAAAGCAAAACCTCAAGACTATTCCTGTACACAAATCAAACTAAGATACTATGTACAAGAACAGAACCACCATAAGATACATTGAAAAAATTAATTCACATAAATTACTTGGTTTAAGGTGTGCGGTTCCCACTGATTTGTCAATCAGCTGCTCCTAAAAGCAGTGCTGTTTCAGTTCAGCCCTTCTGCAGGGAGTGAATTATGAGAGAGCAACCACCTGGCTCTATACACTACTCCCTGCTGGGAGAAGGTAGTGACCACAAGCCACCCTCTAAGTCGCTTGCAGTGGCTGAACCACACAAGTTTTTGGCTGTTACAGTCTTACAGCAGTTGAACAGAGATGACTGCTTGTTCTGCCAGAGCTCCAATTTTAAATATTTCTATTCACTTTATTTATTAATGCCATCTTGCAAACACAGCCTGATCGCTAGGCCATTCCTCCAAAATACCACAGCAACACCTACAAAAATTGTTCCAAAAACATGCTTCGCTCCCTGCTGCCAGCCCCCAAAGTCCATCAGGGAGAAGACAGCAGCTGCTGCCCTTCCCTCACACACCCTCAGAGTCCTTTTCCTCTGTTTCTTCATTAGCAACTCACCCACAGCAATCTGGCGTCACTCACCTCTCTCTGAATCACTGCTCATGCTCTTCCTTTCCAGCAACTATGCTATAAATACAAATCCATTCAAATGCTTATTAATAAGAAAATAAAGGGCTTGTAAACCTGGTGACACAGATGCTGAAGATCTTGTTTGCAAGGACGTTACTGAAAACTTTTACGTGCTACGCTCAGCCAAGCCTGTTAAAACTCTCTGCTCATTATTTTCTCTGTTTTTAGTTCGTCAGTATTGCTTCCAAAACTGTACTCTTAAATTACTTCCAATCTCATTCGATCATTTAAGATTTTCACTTTTCCCTTCAGCCTTCCCCTCATGAGTTTCTCCACAGATTTTAAAACACGTCCTTTTGAAGCTCATCACCACCATGATACCTGTTTGGTGCAGTCAGATCCTTCATACTCCTCTGACAAACCAGGTCCAGCTCTCAGAGTGGTGTGTGTGCCACTGACTGTCACAGACTTGTGCTCCTTCACCCTTGCCAAGAGCCCCCAGGCTTTGATATTTCATTATAGATTTCTCCACAGTTTTCAATAGCAGACTTTTTGAGTTTCAGTAAGGGCCTAAGTCTCCTTCCTAACTTTCAAAAATTATATTTCCTTTTTCTTTTTTTTTTTTCTCTTTTTTTATTATTTGGCAGACTAGAATTGTTGTGAGTCCTCTACTCTGAAGCACAGAGGCAGAAAAACTTGCTCTGCATGGGGTAATGCTGTGCTGGGCTTCAACTCAGAGCCTTAGCTCTGATGGTAAGGAAGAGAGCACATTAGTAGTGTATCTCTCTGCTCCTGCTTTTCTTTTTGGCAAGAACTGCTACTCTGAGCCAGCAGGTGTTTAATGCTATTAAATTTATGGGTAGTGAAAGCTGTTGAATTTTAAAACATCTGGGTAACATAAATTATCAGAACTTTTTTCCAGTATAAGGCTGAAAAATGGTTTTGAAATCTGCAGAAAAGCATTAGCAGCACTGACAAAAATGCGTTTGTTTTAGAACATTTGACCATACAACTCTGGGATCCCACAAGTATCGTCATGTTCATAGCTACAGTACCGATAGTGTGTGAGCTAGGAACCACCAGGAAGGCAGGCAGCAGCCAAATCTCACCAACATTCAATTTTTGGTGGGTTCCAGGTGGATCACCTGTTATGCCAGAAAGCATCAAAAGCCATTGCTGTTTCTCACATTGAGCGCAGTCTCCTGGATCTCATTCTGCAAGGTTTGATCCACACTCTTGTTCCTCACATAGGTGTGGCTGCTCTTAGCCATAGTATCTCATGGAAAGCGTAACAGGGGGAGAGGGCAGTGAAGGGGGAAGAAAGTCTCAAGTTGGAAAAGTTCATTGGCTCCTATGATGTGAAGGAGTTAGTGAACAGAGTGAGCAGGTAACATGAAGCATGCAAAATGCTTAGAAGTGTTTCTTTTGCTTCGCAGCCAACAGTTTTTACTTGAGTAGAAGTAGCGTGAGTTTCTGAGACACTGAGGACCTGTGGCCCCACAGAAGTGAGGAGGAAAAGCAGCCAGTGGAATATGACCTGCAGATGCTTTGCATCTTGGAGACTCCAACCCTAATTTAGATGCCTGAAGGCTTCTGGAGCCTCACCTTACACACTTGGGTTTAAAAAGTCTCTGAACTGCTCTGTTGCCAGTTTAGTGTGAGAAGCAAGTACCGATTCATCACAAACTTGTAGGCTGCCTGGTACAAGCCATAGAACTATCAGTATTTTCCCGTCACCTGGAGGCTGGCATCACTGAGGGTAGGCAGTCTTCAGGCTGCAAACATACAGGCATGACTTGACAATTTCTGTTGGAGTAGAAGCAAGTACTGCTGGCTGAGCTGCTCCCATCAGGCTAAGCACATGGTCCACAAAGAGTAGGAGACAACAAATTTGCATCTATGTTAACAAGACAGACATGCCAAGAAGCAACACAAGAGATGAAACATGAGGTCCATACTCAAGCTAGAAACGTAACTCCTGTGACCTGCTTTTTGATGCTGTGCTTTCTTCTCTAGCATACTCTTCTGCCACCTATTTTCTTTGTGACTCTTATTTTCGCTACCATTTTTTTCTCCCCTCCATCAGGATTTGCTAGAGTTCAGCACTGATCAGCTCTATGGGGAATTTCAAGCCCATAAATTTCACACACAGAAGAAATATTGCAGTGATTTGTTAACAGATATAATCATCAATGCATGAGAAATAGGAGCCAAGGAAACAAAGTGCTTCCCATAAATGCTTTTTTTCTTTTAACAGGAGTTATTTTAAGCTTTGTCACACTAATGTAGTTTGTATAAACTAAAAAGATACTTTTCCATCATGGGTGTTCAGTGTTGTTTGGTCTACGTTAGTGGTAACACAGGAGATAAGAGAAGGAAGAGGGAAGGCATAACTATCCTATAGCACAACATAATATGCATTAGCTAAACCTTTCCATTAAAAGTACATACCACACGCACAACTAAATATGTTCTCTGGTACAACTGAGGATGGAACAGTGACCTATTTTCAAATGCCTCTGATTCAGGGGAAGATCAGATGCAAATAAGAATGTGATGCCTGGCCTCTAGCTTTATGGTAAGCTGTATTTGTTTAGGAAAAAATCAATGTTTGGGATAATATTACCAACTCTGGACAAGGAGTGGGCTGAAAGACAAGCTAGGTGCATTACCTCCTGACCACCCTCAGTCACATTACAGCTCTGATTTCTTTTCCCCGTGAAAGAGCAAAACAATAACAGATAAGCCTGGGACTTTCCAGGTCACCTTGGTTTGAATGCCAGTTAATGGACCTGAGCATTTCCCTTCTGCGGTTTTGCAAATCTCAGCCGAACACTTTTCCCACATGACCATGCTTTCCTCAATGAAGCAGCCCATTCTGCCTACCCTGCTGCAGCTGTGGAACATCTGGGTGGGAAGATCCTTTGCCCCCAGGACTCCCCAGAGCACAGTGCAGTTACTCAAGTGGTCCACAGGGACTATGATCTGGGTTTCTACATTTCCTGTTGTGAAATTTTAACTTACTCTGATTATTGTTTGTTTTTATATGACTGCCAAGTTATTGGAAGTTCTCTTCCTCCTACCGTCCCCTTCCCTGGATATCGCATATATACACACACACATATATATGTACACATATACATTATTAGACTTACTATTTCAAACCATTAAAACACATGCTTTATAAAAAAAAATGTCCACTTTTCTCAAGTCCTGTGGTAATTCTAAAGGTTTAGCTTCATACACTATCAAAATCCCCAACTGCATAATTTTTACTTTTCCAATTTAAAATTACTTTTAACCGAAAGCAAAACAAACACAGGCAGTTACTGTTGGCACATATCCTTAACTTTTTTCAGCAGTTCTTTTACCAGCCATTCCCTTAAGCTACATTTCAAAACCACAGCTTATTTTTCCTCCTGTACGAGAGAAAAGATTCTATATGTCATTTTCACAACTACACAAGGAGATCTATCATCATTTTTTTCTAACCAACTACTTCCCTTCATTCATCCCCAAATCTATCTCAATTGTTAAATAAAGCATAATATAGAATAAAACCCTATACAATAGAGTGGTTACCTCATCTAAAAATCAGTTTTCTTGGTTAACTAGTGATTTTCCACTGCTTTCAGTGCCTGAATAATATCTTAAGAGCTTAAGGCAAAAGAAAATACTTAAAGGCAGCATTCTACTTATTAAATACCAAAAACTCCCAAATTATTCAGAGAAGAAACTACAAAAATATTAGGCTACATACCACAAACTTACATTCTTTTACAATCCTTTCCACTCCAAATTTCACAAATTTTTTTGCAATACTAAAATTTGGTGAACGTTCACCACATAAAATGGTGCTTAGACAGCAATGAGCTGCTAGCAACACATTATTTGAGACAGCAGACTGTGTCAGAGTGTCTTACTCTTCAAGTGTCTAGGCTTTAGCTTCACAGGGCTACCACTGTTTAGGGTTCAAGACACTTCAAAAGGTGAGAGACATACCTACTTCAGCCCTCCAAAGACACCAGCAGAGTACCAGCAATCCAGAAACGGGGCTGAAAAGACTAATTTGTTCTCAAGGACTGTTTTGGTACAGTAAGATTTAGCAGTTGGGCTCGAGGGTTAATCTTAAATCAGCTCCTTAATCAGGGGATGGTACAGCTGGGAAACTGAGGCACAGATGCACAGGACACTAGAATAGATGCAATTTGACCCTATCACAGAGACAATTAAAGAGCAGGGAATTTAGGAATCTAATAACCCATATTGGAATTTAGCCAAGATGCTGAAGCAGATGCACAAAGCTGTTGCAAGGATGCTTTGTGTATTCTTTATCATTTTAATATCTTATGTTATACCATATGCTCCCACATTTCAATCATTGCAATATAAGCCACAAAAGAGGTAAAAGAAAATGTTTACAAAACATTTATAGAGATTAAATTCCCTAAGGATCTTTTGGGTCTGGGATTTTACAGGCATTCCATTTTCAAAATGCTGCTAGACTTAAATAATCCTGGGGAAATATTCCTTTCTCCAGGGAACAGTTGGAAACGCAAGCCATAGACTGTGCCCAGTGATGGACGGAAGTCCACAGACCAAAGAAAAATAGGAAAAAAAAAAAAAACAAAAAAGAGAATCACATGAGAAGGCCTGTGGCAAGAAAGAGAAATATTCAGAGCAGGGGACATCAGGCCAGGAAAGACCATAGCCAGGAGAAGCAGCCAGGAGAGCTACCACACAGCTGTTTCCTATCCTGCCCCCTCTCATAGTGCTTTGTCCTTTAGCTGACTCTGGCTCTGTCTGCTTTAGCAGGCTTCCTGCTCTTTGTAGATTTAAACAATTCTTTTTTATTTGTTTATATGCTTTTGGCTGTTTGCTTTGCAAAATGCCTTTTAGTATCCCTACATTTCTGTCTCATTTTTACCTGCCATTAATTATAATCCCCTTCATAAGCTGAGTTCTTCCCTTCCTGTACAGAGACATGTTCAGCTTTTCCAGAATTTTGCCTTTACCTATACCTATTAATTTGTAATCCTGCTCTTTGAGTTGCTCTTTTTTTTCCTAGAGGTAGTCATTTATTACTCATTTTATGGGATGTTTAAGTAGCCCCCATGCTGAGCTGCAACACTTTAATTTCCTCACTTTTCACCTTAACATCTTTTTTACTAGCTTCCTCATTTTTAAGCCCTCAATTTAGTGCTCAATTTAGCATCAGTATACTGTTTCTCAGTATAATTCATCCTCTGAGGACACTATTTGGAATTATATTATTACTTAAGTACATCTACATTAATGTCACTTTTGTGTGACTGCATCACAACGCAGCGATACATGAGCTTTCTGTATGACGGCCAGCCCTGGTCAAACTACTGCTGATCAGGCTACAGCAGCAAGCACTGAATGCAAAATTTGCTCTGAGTTTAAAGGGGTCACCGGGAGCTTTGCCCCAAAACCAGTGTGTCCAGAAACGCAGTTTTATGCACAACGGATTGGGAGGCTCCCAATACAGAAAACTTGGCCACCAGCAGTGTCTGGAAAGGGGGTGGTGGTGCTGAAGTTTGGGAGTTTTTCTTGGGCTTTTATTTTCCAGTTTCATGGCTGCATGTGTTCTGTTCGGTTCTCATTTACACATGTATAAATCTACAAGAACTCTTAAGAAAGCAAAATCTGATCCCATTTTTGAAACCACAAGGTAAGATAAAAGGAAAGGGGAGTATGAGAAAGGATTTGCAATCACCTCCCTTAAGAAGAATACAGTCACATCAAGAAACAGTGTAAAAAAAGAGCATCACACCAAAATTCAGGGATACCAGTAGCTCTGACTGAGGGTTTACCACACACTGCATATGAACAAAATGTCTCTTGACAGAAAATCCTGATAAAATTCGGTGTCTTCCACAGAAAATGTTGATTTCCTTAAAACCTGAATTTCTGGTGGTTAATTTCAAATGCTTTTTAATCATATGCACCTCTGTGCTCTCTTCAGGGGCATGGCCTTCCTTTGTGGGATTTTATGCAATGCCTCTTATAAGATGAAATTAATCTTTGTTCAAATGCCTGGGCCTTATCCTAATTTCAGGTTTAAAGCAACCCCCTGTTTCACTTTTCTGCCTGCATCTCTTACTTTTGCTTTCAGATGTGGAGGATAAGTCACCTAAGCACTGAAAAAATAAACAAAGAAAATGGGGTATCAAAGTACTCCTCATGACACGGTTTGTTCCTCAGACCATAGTGCACTCAGCAAAGCTGGTTCCTTTATTTTTTGAAGCCAAGACCAGCTGAAAGTTCAGATATGCATTTATCACAACAATGGAAAACACAAATTGGCTTCTTTTCCTTTGTATGAAGTCATTACCAAACATATTGACTTGGAACCCCAGGGATTTGGAAGCAGCCAGATTTAGAACAGGAATAAAAATACTATGATTTTTCAGCAATAAAAGAGTGAACTTGAAGCTACAAAGGGGCAGGGGTGGGAAGAGAGAGAGCCAAAAGCAGTCACAGAATTGAGATTGATGACTTTGCAATTAGAAATAATACAGTTATGAAATTAACAGACTTGGAAAATGTTTTAGACTCCCTGAGAACATTAAAAGTTGGTTCTTCTTCTGAGTATGAATAGGGAAGGACCAAAGCTGCAAGGAACACAAATCCACATTTTCTTCAGTAGGAAAAGGGCTAAAGTATAAGTGACAGTGCAGTAGAAGGAAAACAGGCAAAATTACAACTTTGATCCAGCCTTTTCTTAACCCCAACACTGAACAACTCTAAGACATCTTTTAAAGCTCACTGTACAGATAAAGTATATTTTTGCTCCTGTTGGCATCTGAGTTGCCATTAACTGTGGATTGGTCACTGTTGCCAAAAGCTATAGTGAAGGGAACTGCCATCTCTACCCCCGTCACTCCTACAGCAGCAAGCAGCCAGGGGTGGAACAACAAAACACAGCAGTGACCCTACAGACTGTACAAGAGGATTGAGATGCTAAGCCAGCTTCTCCTGCCTCTGACAGAGAAGGCATGTGGGGTGAGGCAATGCAGAGCAGCGGGAAGGGCAGTCTCCCCCACCTTCCTTACCACCAGCATCAGCTGCCCCAGCTGACTGCCAAGACAGAAGGTGAGCCTTGAGTCTGTCTCTGCCCGTCTGTCCCCGACTGGTCCGTGGTTGCTGGGCAGTTGTTGCCTTTCCAACTACACGTTGATGAGTTTTTCAACTTCTGTAAGCAGCAAAAGATCATATTCCAGTAATATCGCTTCTACAGTGATATTCTTCCCTGTTCAAAATATTCAACAGGAAGCTAGAAATGTTAAGCCATTCCCTACCCAATAATCTCCTTAAAAGGACATCCCAGACCCAGTTGCTTTATGATGCTTCTGGTAACACACAGCAATAGACAGCTATACAGTTATGTTCCAAACCCTATCCAAAATGTTCCATAATCAATTTTTTTAGCTCATAGGAGATTCAAAATTCAATCGACTGGAAGCCTAGGCAGGAGAAAGCTATGTTTAAACATCATCCCCTGCGTGCCTGCAGAGTATAATACTTTTAAAAAGCTCATTTGACATATAGAAAAACATTTCACTATCCATAAACACAGTAGCTGTGTGTATAAAAGAGTAGGTAAATTAAACTATCTGAATGAAAAAAGAGCTGAACAATGGGAGCAAAAATCAGCTGAATTGAAATGAGCAAAAGTTGAAGCTCTTTGTATCAAATATAAAGAGTGAGGCAGGAAAAAAATTCCCTCTGAAATATTCATGTTCTGAAAACATGCTTTAAGTATATATAAAAATCCCAGTTTTTCACTTTTATCAGGTCATGACTTAATCCCTGGATAGGCACATTCTGACCCGATAGTTCTCATTGTGGGATCAGGGCTTAAATGACCTATTTGGATCTTAGCTAGAGCAGCTGCTCTGGGGAGACCCAGGCTCTCTGCAGCATCTGTCTTCCTTAATGGAAAGCAACTTCCTATTTGTTTACCTGCAAAAGGCTGCAAGTGCCATTACAAGTGTGCTCAGGCCAATTTCAGTGTCATGTCCTGAGATATAAAATTTTCTCTGATTTTCTACATTGGTTTCAATCAGGAATTTTCAACCTACTTTAATTTTCCTGTATTCCTTGCACCAAACGTTAACAGTAGGAAACCTGAAACATCCCTAGTGTTACTAGAGTTGTGAAAAAAGGAGATACCCGGCTTACCGAATTATTTCCAATTACTGCTGTAGTTCTCTATGCATCTTGAGTATAAAGGGGAAAAAAGTGAAACTTAATCATTAAAAGAAAACCTGTTTGGATTGTTTGAAGTGTGAAGGTCTTGTGTTTTGTAGTTAGAAATTACACTTCCTTATATGTTTCTTAATCTGATGCAGGTTTTTCTTTTTTTTCCCTCTTACTTTTAATTTGACATGCCAGTCAAAGTTAACGTTAGGGAAAACAGCAAATATAAACCTTGTAATTTATATGCATTCATGTTGTACACCATAATAGCTCTCATCTTGGCAAAAGTTAGCAGATTGTTCTCTGCTCTCAGGAGGAAATAGCATTCATTTTAGGTTTTAATGGAGCTTTAGGGTTATAGTAACTCAAATTAAACTAAATCATCATGAATTATTTCTGAATCCCATGTTATGTGTTCTCTTTTTTCCCTTTGTTGGTTTATGACCGTGTAAGTTTCAGACACTGGCAACTGGAAACTTGTGAGCTAAATAACACACCCCCACAGTTTGGAGGGAAACAGCAATACCTCGGACTGTGCCTGCAATGACAGGAACCCTGTCCGAGCACCAACGGCACATGCTAACTCATGTGTGCTCTGATCCTGGATGATGATGTTATGGGCTTGAGGAACTATTTCATCACAGGAACAACAGCTACAAGTATAAATTCTCATGCAGAGGTACTTCCACCAGAAAACCACTGTATTGGCATTATGTCTCATAAATAGAGGAGAAGCTAGATGTAAACTTTGGGAGCGTTGATTAATTACTGCTATTTGGCCAAACGTAATGTAAAATTCCAAAATTATTTTAGAATAGCTTTTCTACAATTTAAAACCAAAACATTCAGATCTATCAATAGAAAATTTCATGTTTCCATTTATCTAAAACCTCCTGTTTTGATCTGGAATGGGAATGAAGAGACAGTCAAGCCCACTGGTATGACAGTGCAAAGGTACGTACACCGATATGAGAAGTTAGTTTTAAAACTTAAATTTCTGTGACATTAGCCATAGCCACCAAAACATAAATCTTATTTTAATATTTTTCTCATGAGGTTGGCATCCTTTCTAAGGTATCCTCCTGAAAGATTCGTGTGTACTTGCCATTGTGCTCCTACATCTAAGAGGTATACAGATCTGTAGTACTTTTTGATGAGGTTAGTCAGACCTAGCTAGTCTAACGAGACAGTAGATTAACTCTATAACAGCTTTATGAAGAACCACAGACCCTGATGATATGTCAGACGTTTTTGGGAACTACTTCTGATCCAGACAATTCATAATTTCTCTATCTTCTTGCTACATTTGGTCCAGGACAAAGCGCTACTGGACTTCAACCTTTTTCTTCTGTGGCCCAATCAATCGGAAAGGGAAAGATTCAAATGCATTTTGGACTCTACTTGTTTAGAAATTATGAGAGACTCAGAAGTTCTTCAGATTTTGATGTTTTGATAAGTGTGCAACAGAGCTATGAAAAGTCAGTGTCATTTCTTCCTTCTAAATTGCTAAATGTCTATTCTAAAGTAGATCACATGTATTTACAGGTTCAGATTTTGCCACTTGTGGTTTGCAGGTGTATTTTGTGAATTATGTTCTTGGTTAAAAGCCATCTAGGATGAATAAGAAAGAGGATAAATAACTTCTAGATTATCTACATTTGACATGCTATATTTGTTATATGTAATTAGCTATAGAAAAATAATTGAAGAATAAAATACATGTAACTAGCAAGTTATTTATAGCTGTGGCTATTCAGCTACTTGGTATTAAGTACATATGTGATGAACCATTTATAGATAAGGAAGAACTGTTGGCTTCCTACCAGAAACAAGCTTTTCTGCACTCCACATAGCTTCTCACATGGAACAGACTCTTGCCAAAACAGCAGCACCACTTCGCATAAAGAAAATCCACGCACTTTGGAAAGCCAGCGGGGAGGCATATGCGTTCATACCACATCCAGCAAGGGAATAACTGTAACTGCACAGACTAGAACTAGCTGCAAAATTGCAGTTTTGTCAATCTTTGCATGGCCAGCAGGTCGAGGGAGGTGATTCTGCCCCTCTACTCTGCTGTGGTGAGACCCCACCTGGAGTGCTGCGTCCAGCTCTGGGGTCCTCAGCACAGGAAAGACATGGACCTGTTGGAGCGGGTCCAGAGGAGGGCCACAAAAATGATCAGGGGGATGGAGCACCTCTCCTGTGAGGAAAGGCTGAAAGAGCTGGGGGTTGTTCAGCCTGGAGAAGAGAAGGCTCCGGGGAGACCTTATTGCAGCCTTTCAGTACTTAAAGTGGGCTTATAAGAAAGACAAGGACAAACTTTTTAGCAGGGCTTGTTGCGATAGGACAAGGGGTAATGGTTTTAAACTAAAAGAGAGTAGATTCAGAATAGATACAAGGAAAATATTTTTTACAATGAGTGTGGTGAAACACTGGACCAGGTTGCCCAGAGAGGTGATAGATGCCCCATCCTTGGAAACGTTCAAGGTGAGGTTGGACAGGGCTCTGAGTAACCTGATCTAGTTGAAGATGTCCCTGCTCATTGCAGGGGGGTCGGACTAGATGAACTTTAAAGGTCCCTTCCAACCCAGACTATTCTATGATTCTATAAATCTATGAATGTAACTTGACAAAACGTGCTACTACAACAGCAGTGACGTTTACTCCTGTTGCCCCTTCCACATTGCTGTATCTTCTCCTGTCTAATGACAGCATGCTTTTACCTTGCAGGATACTGTGGCTGAGGCCACTTACCAGGATCTGTTGCTATGAGAAAGAATGATATTATTGGGAGGAAAGGCAGGTGCACTGAATAAATTAACAATCACTAGCATCTAACCAAGCCAAAGATATTAAAAAAAAAAATAATCTTTTGGCTTCCCTTTATGATCTTGTTTTCTGAAAGAAACTAGGCTTATGTGATCCTAGACCTAAGAAGGAAAATCAAAATGAGCTTTGGGAAAAAAAAAAAAGGCGTATTCTGCATTTCTTCAGTGTTTACTGACAAACTCTGGAGGTTAATGGCTGTAGATGGAAGATGCTGGATAAAAGAAATATGGAAATCTGAGGGAGATCCTGAAATGAGGAGGCATGTGTAATGGAAATTGCTGGGTCATCTGGTTTTGGGTGTGCTACCACCCACTCAAAATTAAAAGGCCAAACACACAGCCATTTTTCTTGTCACTTCCTTCCTTCACGTTATTTAATTTCTCCCTTAAGCATGAACTCTTTTGCCTTCTTTGTGTTTCAGTGTCATAACTGGGACTCCCTTTTCTATGCTGTTCTTTCTCCTTTTTCCTCGAACACTGACAAAGGTTTCTACTACCCATGACTCCTGCTGGCTCTTTTTTTCTACACAATATTTTCCAAGTCCACCCATTTTCTTTCCTCCAAAGTTTAACCCTTCCACAAAAGATTTAATTATCTAAACCAAGTAGCTCAAATGATTCTCCCACAAGTCAAGATAGTAAAATGCTAGATTTGGCCCCATTATGTTTATTTTACACACGGAGGGGAGAAAAGGAGCCTGTATGATAGGAAAAATATGAAAAAAGGAAAAAAAAAATTAAAACTAGCACTTGCAGTGATTTCAGCCCCAGTGGAAAACACACATTTATTGGGAAGAATTCTCAGCAGTAATGCTGGAAATCTAACATTTTTCTAGTTCAATTACAACATCGGATACTAGATATTGGTAAGAGGCTTGTTTCTCAGAACTTTGATACTGAATCAATACTGTGCTAACTTGTGATGCATTAAAACAGTGCAGGAGGTGTCCAAATGTTATTAATAGTTTCATAGCCTTCCCACATATTCTTCCAGACATACTTAGTTATTGTTTAAATTACTGTTTTATTGAAATAAAAACAAGCATGTTATGGGCTTACATGAAGTTGCACTTTGAAAGACAGCCTAGTGAACGCTAAGGAGTCTGGCTACGCACTCAAACGTTCTTCCTTTGCTAGGCACCACAACCACAGGAGTCTGAAGGCTTCATTTTACCTGTGGTCTGCTATTGAACAACAGGAACGATGGTGACCCAAAAACCTCAGCCATATTTAGGGTCTGGTGCAGGTTCAGTGACATTTAAGAACCGAGTACTTGGTCAAGTCCCCAGATATGACAGGCAAAGATTTCAGTAATGGCATTCATCTTCTCTAACTTCACAGATCTGCAGTGGAGGTGTCTACATCCCTTCTATTGATGGAGGCCCCCTTTCTAGTCAATGGAGAAAAATAAGCACTTGCAGAGCACAATTCATTTGCTGTGTCTTAAACGAGGAAAAACAGTACGAAGAAGTGCCTGTTTTTCATCACAGACTTGCAAAGAAAGCCAAGCAGATGGAGACATGGGCACAGTTGACTCCTGCATTTGGCCAAACAACTCCCAGCCATGGTATATAAACTGAGTAATACCGATGGTCTCTTCAGCCTTGTGTCCTGGAGCTGTTCCATTCCCTTTGATCCTCCTAGAAGCCCGGTATGATGACTTTAATATTTTCTTTTTTTTCATGTGTCTTAACTGCTACTTCATTGGACTGAATTTTCATGCTTCTCACATTTAGGCAGCTAATATATCCAATTCATTTTCCTCCTCATGTCTTCTGACTGATGATTCCCATTTCATAGTAAGACAGTCTTGTTATTAGTCTCTTGATGGTTAGGTGATTTAGAAAATCCCATCTCACATCTCTCCCTTTAAAAACTTGACCTTTGTATCCCTGTCTATTCATATAGTTATAGACTCCGTTAGGAGCCTGCAACACTATAAATTAGAGTTTACCGTGATGACGAAGAAGTTTTTGGTTTATTTTTATGAAGTGGATTGTTCTCAGCTGGGACCTAGATGTTGACCTCATTGATTTTTTTTTCCCCACATACGACACTAATGGAGCACTGGAATGTACCATTTTTGACTGGGCAAAATCAAAGCTGAACTTGCCTATACCCACTTTTGTGTGTAGTTGCTGTTGGGCTGAGACTATCTGAGGCACATGACAAAATTTCTTTTGATCTTGGTGGAATGAAAGGAGGAAAATATCAGAACATTTGGCCAATAATATGATTAGAGGAAGGAATTTTATAATAAAAATACTGATCCAGCCAGAAATCATTGATTTTTAAGGAAGGAAGAGCTATATAATCTTCATATGGTTGAAAGAAAGCACAACCATTTAGCCATTTTGCTCCTGCATTAATAGCTGACTACCATTTCCTTCTTTAGGGCTATTGCTGATGAAATTGCATATTTAAAATCTAACCTATTAGTGTTTGCAAAAACTACATTCCATTATGAAATAAATTAATCATTCATCTATGATGGTCATGAAAATCAGTGAGGTTTTTCTTCTCCTTTCTTCCTTTCTTAATCCTTGGATTTTACCTATAGCCTGCGTGCAAGTAATGCACATTAGTCAATTAATAGGCTGTTAAATGACAACAGTTCCGGGCAATTTAATTACTGTTGGTAAAATAAGAAATGAATTATTGCATGTCAGTAACTAATTGCAGCTCCTTTCCTTGGAACAAATCAACTTTGAATGCGATGGCTTATTTAGAAAAAAAAACGATTGCTTCCTTGCAAATGCAAATTGCTGAGTCATTTATTGGAAAAAATGTAAATGCATCTTCAAAAACACCTTCCCTTTTCTTGTAGTGCCAGGCAAAGTTTGTTTTAAAAGTATGTTACTGTTTCTGCAACTAAATATATTAACTAATAGAGTATGAACGTAAATAAATGTATTGGGTTTGCATGGCAAGGTTTTGGTAGCGGGGGGCTATAGGGGTGGCTTCTGTGAGAAGGTGCTAGAAGCTTCCCCCATGTCTGACAGAGCCAATGCCAGCTGGCTCCAAGATGAACCCACCGCTGGTCAAGGCTGAGCCCATCAGAAATGGCGGTAGTGCCTCTGGTGTGTGAGGACTCCTCCCCCTGAGGAGGAAGTGTGATGAACTGACTGCAACCCCCGTTCCCAGTCCCCCTGCGCCGCTGGGTGGGAGGAGGTAGAGAAAATCAGGAGTGAAGTTGAGCCTGGGAAGAAGGGAGGGGTGGGGGGAAGGTGTTTTTAAGATTTGGTTTTATTTCTCATTACCCTACTCTGATTTGATCGGTAATAAATTAAACTAATTTCCCCAAGTCGAGTCTGTTTTGCCGGTGACAGTAATTGGTGAGTGATCTCTCCCTGGCCTTATCTCGACCCATGAGCCTTTTGTTATATTTTCTGCCCCCTGTCCAGCTGAGGAGGGGGAGCGATAGAGTGGCTTTGGTGGGCACCTGGTGTCCAGCAAGGGCGAACCCACCACAATAAAGAAAAGGAACATGCAACCCAGAATGCTCTTCCCTCTACTTCAGCCATCCTGTATGTTTATATAATACATATATTAAAACGAATGAACTTTAACCGTCAATTAAAGTATGTAATTCTGTAGTAAAATAGACTTATTTGCTGTAGCTGATGATATTACAAGGTGGTTTGTGCAAGAGATAGCAATGGCATTTTCTTAATTGTGCATTAGTTTTCTTTTTTGAAGTATCAAGAAATCATTTAGTATGGATAATAATGGCTAGCAGAATAATTTATAATCCTAGATTTTATCAACTCCGTATAATATAAGGACATGACCAGAACACATTATTATGTGCTGGTCTCAAAAGACATCAGCATCACTTACAACCTGTTCTGGCAGCCCCCATTTAGGAAAATCTCATATTAATTTCAGTATTTAATACCAGAAGGAAGTCACTCAGCAGCACCCCAGTGGCTCCACCTCCCTGGTGCATTTCCATCACATTTCTGGAGTGAGCTGGCTCCACCACAACTGTATTACTAGAGGACACCTTTCTCAGAAAGTTTATTTCACTGCTCTGTGACACTTTTTACATGGAAGTAAATAATTGTTAATGCAAAGAGCACTGAGATTTCATTTTTCTATCCTCACATATGTGTGGACTGTTGAACAAATTACTAACAGGCTCTTGAATGAGTGCCTAGAAGGAAGGAAAGAAAAATCACCAGAAATGTTTTTTTTTTTGTCCACAGCCCATTTTATACCTTCTCACTACGGGGACCTTCTGTTTGACTAAGGGCTCCTCACCAAAAATAAGGATAGCACAGATGGGTTTCATAGAAGCATTAGTCAATGTATAGATTGCCACAAATAAAAATAAAAAATATAAATGTGACACTACCAGGCACCTTTGCTTTTGCAAAAATCTTCCAAAAAAAAATACACTTAATTAAACAGAAGATGCACTGGTTTCTTGAAAGTTTGAGAAGAGTTATACGATAATCAAACTGCAGCAGTTCTTAAAGAATCCAGTCACATAAGTGGGTAAAAAGAAACCAGCTCTATATCAAAGTTTAAAAATCCAGCCGGTCCAAAGACCTCAAATAAAACAGTTTTCACTTGAAATCACCTGTGCAAGAGAGCTGCTTAAACTCAATTATAAATTCAAAGCAAAAAAAATGCCCTTACTCCCATATAGTCCAGGAAAAGTTAAACTTTCACATTTACAAATTTTTTTAATGATTTTCAGATATCGCAGACATCAGTTGTGTCCAAAATGCTTACTGCATTCATCTCTATGGGCTAAAACCCAGTGTATATTAGGGCATCCAAACCACCATTTTTGTCTGGCCTCAATAGTTATAAAATATTAGAAAAGGGGTTAGCTAAGAACCCCCACTTTCATCCTCCCCATCAAGCACTAGTTCCTCGCTGTGTAATAATATATATGAATCCTTTAATTATGAAATTGAATTTGACTCCCAAATGGAGCAACCCAGATCTGAGAACTAACACAGACCATGATATGA
The DNA here is from genome assembly GCF_047370975.1 of Nipponia nippon. Lineage (NCBI taxonomy): Eukaryota > Metazoa > Chordata > Aves > Pelecaniformes > Threskiornithidae > Nipponia > Nipponia nippon. The sequence continues at coordinate 95,402,907 of NW_028262290.1, read as the reverse complement.
ATGACTGGTTGAGTACGAGCGTTAGACAGATTTCCCAACTGGTCAAGGATGAGGTCCTTGCCCCTTCTCTGCATCCTCTACTAGAAAGACAGTTCTTACAACTGAAACCTTTGCGAATATGCCATCTTGTGCCACTAGCCTCTGGACTGACAGGAGTCCCAGAGTGACTGGAAATTTCAGAAACACCAGCTACACCAGGATAGAAGAGAATCTCTACACCTTACTCAGATGAAAACACTGAGAATTCTGTTCCGAGAAGGTCAGACCTTTAATCCCCCTTTTCACTGCCCATCTCCCAGACTCTAGGCTCTTCTTTTCCCTATCACAAGCCTCTCTTCATATTTTATTACTCTAGCAACCACCTGTTGTAGACTATCTATGAAGCAGTGCCTTGTCCTGCAACTCTGATGGACTATGAAATGGAAGAACTGCCGCCTTGCATGGCAAATCATGTCATACTCAAACTCCGGAAATGTTGTTTCTGCTTTTGTACTAATTTTACTGTACTCTTTACATACTGTCTTTTACTATTTTATTGCCATTCTTTTAAATGAAAATGAATACAAATTAAGTGCACAGAAAGAATTAAATGCATGTTACCCGTAATTACTGCTCATATATGACAGATATCAATAGTAGCTTTACTGCAGATAAAGTCTAAGCAAGCTCTCTGAAAATACATATTAAAATTGTGAGGTGAGAGAACCACCACATTCACCCTGCTGATCTCCCCAAAACAGTGATTTCCTAGAATGACCTCAATAATCACCTGCAGTATGATAGTGCCAACAGCTTAATAACTAAGAACATTTCTGAGTACAGAATGACTTCACTAGTAAAACAGTCCACATTTCCTCTCTGTAGTTTCTTCATAGTTCATTCCTTGATGTAACAATCCACTGGTTGTTCTCCAGATATAGATATAAGACAGACAAGAAATACTTCCTCTGGACAAGAGTTGCTGTATTTCTGTTCTTGACTTTGTGGACATAAATAGTTCTGGTTTAGATGCACAGTGCAGCAAAATAAATGGGATATGTTAGGATTCATCAGTCTTAATGAGAGGTGCATAATTAACAAGTCAGCTCCAGAAACATCAACTCTGTTGTGCAAGCGCAGTGACTGTGTGATGCATGCAGGTAGCCCAGTTCTTTCTAAGACTTATTGCACAAGGCTGTTCTGCAGAGAGTTCATGCACATTAGTTATAACTAGCCTGCTACGGTCATGTCCAAGATACTCACATAAACAGTAGCATAGACAGAATCATCCTGCCTGTTAAAGCAGACTACTTGAAAATCCATCAAACCTATGAAGTCCTGAAATTCTGCTGAGACCATGAGTTTCAACTGGACCAATTCAGCTTCTCCAGCCTAGGCTCAGATTAATCCCAGGTCCAGGCAACAGGAATCTGTGGTCTATTGCTTAAAGCCCATGCAATTCATCAACTATATAAATGCATTCACAGGTAACAGGACCCTCCACCATCACAATACAGAAGTGTTAGAGTGTCATCATGGTCACTACCTAGCCAAAGGTACTGGTACTCCTTGCCAATTATACAGGTTACTGCTGGCTATTGATAGAAAAAAGCAAAAAGAACATTTTAATGTTTATGGCAAAGAATAATGGAATTTGCAAACTTGCTCCAATATAGTGAACTCTTGAAAGTTCTTATTCCCCCAGAAGTAGAAGAAAATAAACCCATCTCTCCTCCACCCTATCTACATTTATGTCATGTCTAATGCAATTACTCCATAAACATTCCTCATTAATCCCCAACAACTCCAAGAGCTGGAGCCCTATTTATGAGCATGTGCTTTGCCAGAGATAACCTTACTGCATTTATTTCCTCTCACAGCTGCACAGACAGACACCAGGAAGGAAATTATGATACCTTCCTGGTACGCTCTGAACAGTTTCCCCCGTTAGCACTTAGAGGTTTTGTTAATGAGCTGGATGATACCCTTCAGTCCAGAAAGAAGAGTTCAGCCACCCTGGGGTATGGTTACATCCATGTTTCTTAGGAATACACTTCCAGTTGCATAGCGCGTTCTCTTGGGTTGGTAAATCTACATATATTTACATGGCAAATACTAACAGATGCAATAATTAAGAAGGAGAGCACAGGTAATAACAGGAAAACTGTGGTCAGACATACAGTTTGTGCCACAATGCGTTGTCTACTTATTAAAAAATACTTAGTAATAAATAAGAACATCCAAAGGCATCCATAAGGCTGAGCAGCAATCTAGAGAACAGAAGCAAGACATGTTGCATAAACTGTCCCAAAAGCGTATTTCAGAGATCCTCTTCTCATAGGTACTGTCTACTACCTTTCCTCTTCTCTCACAAAATGCCTTATAATAGAAAGGACAGGGACAAATACCTCCTCAGGGCACAGACTAACCATTATTTCAGGTAATAGGACACAGGGTTTCACAGGGGCATCAGCAAGCACAATTACCTTCCTAGAAGGGACTTCGCACCCAAAAGGCAGGCCATGGAATTTTAGGAAGTACCTGATTATCACTGTTCTTTGAAAATCCAGCTAAGCACCCTCAAGCATATCTAGATGCCCCTCTTCTGATGTCTGTCTCTTCATCCTTTTTCTAGTTAGCAACAGTCATAAGGAATTATTATATCAGAATGCTTCCAATATCAGACTATTAAAAAAAAAAAGTCTATCAGGCATTTTATAATGCAAATATGTCTTTTCAGGACTTGCAGAGTGAATGAATCCAGGAGTTATTGTCCGTTCATGCTTTGACCTCTCATCTTTTGAAGCCTCTGGCACATCTACCATTTTCCATATGTATTAGCTATTAAAGTAGCAGACTTCAGAACTGCTTTCCAAGGAAACTCACATGCAATTCCCCACTTGTAATAGAGATTTACAATTTAGTTATCTATTGTGAATAATTAGTCTCCTAGAAATTGCTTTGGTAACATTTAACGTGACACAGGGTCTGTGCTCTGCTCTCATTCCATATTTCAACATTTTATACTGTAGTTCCCTTTTGACAAACCCCATTAACCAAACCTTCCAGGCCTTACAGAAAATGTCAGGCTATAGAAAACAGATAAGAATTGTCATTCTGCAGTGCCAGCAGAGGCCTGCTGACTTGAATCTGGCAATGCTTTACTAAAGCTATAACTCACAGGGCAAGAGAAGCAACAGCATCAATTGCTAGGGCAATGGAAAAGTGAACATGGCAAGATGTTTTACAGTTTGCTGTGTTCTGTAGTTAGCCGCTATCTTCTTTTTCTCTGAAAACCTACTGAAATTACAGTCTTCAAACAAGACAAGGATGAATTGAGTAAGATTCAAGAAGTGTCTGGGCTGCAATGCAATGACCAGTGCAGGACCCAGCATTTCAAAACACATTTGATTGCAGAATCACTTGCTAAACCAGCAATTTTAAGAAGCGCATCTAACTTCCAGTGGCCTTATATTTGGAAGTGCTTTTAATTTTATCAATAACCAAGTTGAAGTAGGGAATGTGGGTGCTTTTAGTGTATATCATCACATTTCAATATTTTACAGACTCAACACCTAAGGGTTACAAGATTTTTTTGTGTAAGTTGAAAATTTATGGTCCTCTTAGGAAAGAAAAAATGCATTTTCTACCTGCAGATGAAGAATCAGAATTTAGCATTTATGCCATTTGTGGCACCTGCTTCACATCATTCTGCTCACAAGACCAGGTCTTGGAAACAGAGCTCCTGGGACACATTATTGCCTATGAGGATGTCCCACACTGGGATCCTGAACAGCAGTGGCCTCTTGTTTTGACTTCCCAAGTTTAGGCATTTCTAAAAGGCAGACAGCTAGTGCATTACTCATCACAGCAGTATTCAAAATATCTTGAAGGGAGAGTCTGTTGTGTTTAAGCACACAGCATGGCAGGCAGGCAGATAGACGCCTCACGGTGTATTCAAAACCATAGATGTTGGTTTGTCTCTTACTCTCACTCCCATTCATTTCACTTCTCTAATATGCTTTGGTAAATCCTAGGTATCCATCTGCATCCTCAGGCACCCAAAATAGGCTTTAGGAACAAATGCAAAATGATGCAGACCACCACCATCACCTGCTTTGCCAGTGCTGGAAAGCCAAGCTGGCTCCCACTTCTGAGAGAGAGGTCAGAAGACAGAAGCTATTTCTGGGGGGAACCTGCAGTCACTAACATCTTTGCCTTCCTCTCAGCAGCATGAACAGCAAGTCTGGAGCAGCAGGTCTTTTGCTTCAACTTTGTACCCCATCTCCAACTCCTTTGGAAGGTGCCGCCCATCCTTGGGGTAGCAGGCAACTGTTGTTACCAGTGTTGAAATGGCTCCTTGCACTTCAGCTCCCATCACCTATTTTCTACCTGAAGAAGTCCTTTAAGCAAGCTGCCATTGAACAGGACTCACAATTTTAGGCCATATAATTTTCAGGACTTCAAGAGCCTGGACTTAGTCCTAGTCACTTTTACTTGCCCTGAGGAGCAACCACAGTGTGTCTTGGGAAGCAGACCTGGAATAAGTAACGAGGTTTGTCCTCCTGCAAAGAGCTCCTTGTTAATAGCTGGGTACATTAAGTCCATCAAATGAAGTCAGGGCCCTCATATTTAAATGTTACTATGAATGAATCATCTCTTTTTAAAGGTGGTTCAAAAGCAAGAAAACATAGCAATTGCCATAAAAGTTGTCGCTTGCACTACTACAGTCATATCACGTTGTGACATAATGAACTAGGCCAGGTGATCAAAACCAAAAGTCCGTATCTTTCCTAAAAGGTAATGTCAGCAGCTGCACTCACCAATAAGGCCTGCCACCTATTGCTTGTGTGATGGTAAATGATTATAAGCAGACAAATCTGCTGCTTCGTTTTAATCAGTTACTTAATCAGCTTGCTTGGAATGAACTGGTTTGGCTCAACAGACTGAGTGACAAAATATGTCAAAGCGGAGGGTGTAATAAAAATGTACTGATAAATCATGGAAAAGTGATGGCATCATTCTTTTTATTTACCCTTTTGTCTCTATCAGAGCAAGTTAACCTCAGCTCCTTTCATTCATCTTTTGTTGTTATTGCTAGGAAATTTAGTATTTAGCACAAGATGTTTCGCATGATGAATTATTAAAAATCTTTAACTGTTGGACAACCTTCTAGAGGTATAAGATTTTTTTAAAAAAAAATTATCCCTCGTTTTGCTGTGAGGGGAGACAGCTAATGAAAAATGGTCCAGAATTATTGTGAAACAATTGTCTGTAGTGTAATCAAGTCTGCTTCTGCCCTCCAACTACTCCAAGATATAATGATACATGTATCATTAAGCAGCTGCTATGGATGCCTGAGGAAACTGGTAGAAATTTGTACCTATTGTTTTTCTTTCTCCACTTCAGTCTGCTCTGTTACGCTCCTTCCATCCACTTCCCGCTGCACTCTTTAGATGCTTGTAGACAGAGTTTTATATATACTTTTGGTTGGATTCTGCCACTGGCTACACTGGTGTAACCGTTCACTTGAAGGCACATCTGCTGTCCCTGGGAAAGAAGGATTTTGACGTTCCTGGACTAAGTGGCTGCTTAATTATGGAATCTTTCAAATAAGCTCTTTTAGGGTTGTGATTTTTAACATAGTAAATAAGAGGGCAAGGGAGAGTGTGTGACTAATGTTTAATTAGAAGAGCTTTGAAATTAAACAATTGTTTGTTTAATGGTTGCTAAGCGCTGTGTAATACTAAAGGCTATACTTAGGTGTGTGGGATTCTCCTCTTCTGTCCCTAGCGCCACGCACATGGTCTCCACTTAGCAAGTTATCCTATACAAGGTGCAACACGTGCTCTTTTCAATAGGGTCTTAGGAGACAAGGGCTGACACCTCTTAGGGGTGACATTTTTTCCCCACTGGTCTATTCAGTACAGAGCACATTCTGAGGACTTTAAATAATAACAATATTTAACATCAAGCCAAAATTTTGCCCATGAAAAAGTCATCTTGGTCTATGTCCATTTTTATTCCTCTTCAAGCAAGAGGCCATAACACAAGATGCAGGGAGAAGCAAAATACTAGGAGTACTTACTGAAAGAGGGAAGATGGAAAAGAAGCTTTTTCCTGAGCTCTTTAACAAAATAATTCAAATCTGGTTTATAATTTTATTTTATTTTTATGAAATGATCTCAGTCTCCAGGGTGCCTGCCAGCAGAAATTTATGCATATGTTGCATATGTTGTAGAATGATATCCTCCATTTTAGTCATCAACAAAGACACTAATGTGATCATGCCAGCACATAAGTATTCAAGAAGGTGGACACTGATGAGTGGGTGTCATGGAAATCACTACTGAGGGACCTCTTTAATTTGTAGAGGAGGTTTATTTGTACATGGCAGAAATCCACAACAGCCTGATTTTCCTAAGAGAAAAACAGAAAAGCTAAGCAGCTCTCAACTAAATTTCTGTGAGTTGGCAAAGAGGGGGTAACAGGGTAAAGCTGCGTGAAATTTTCCTGCTGAAACCTGAAATAATGCTAGACCAAATCCAAACCAGCCTACAAGAGTCAGAGAAGCTCTGGAATAATTTCAGCCAAGGAGATTTCTCTGAGATTTTGACTCTGTTTAAGGGCAGATAGAACAGCCTGCTGTCCCATACACAGTGGCCAGACACCTGATCAAGAGGTTCAGTGACTGCTATGTTTCCCAAGCAATCAGCTTTATTCTAAATCTGCTACCATTAATTCAGTGATGGAAAGCTTTCAGAAAACTACAGCTTATAGGATCTGGTTTTGTTTGCATAAAACAAAGAAAAATCTAGATCTTTCCATGTCTAAAAAGACTAAGATTCAGTAAATAAGAGTCAGCACAAGCATCCAGAAAATATGGGCAGGTCTGTGGCAGCAAGAAACCTTGCACTAGCCATGCCACAACAGAAGCCAGACCTATCCTTATAGAAATGCTTGATTTCAGCTTTGAAAATACCTTTTTGCTGACTGGATGTTAGCAAAAAATATTTTCCAAAACATAATTAATTAAAAAAAAAACAGTAGCAATCTGTAAAACATCAATATGTGCAAGTCTTATAATGCTCTTGTATTATTTTCATGAATTAGTAAAAGAAAAGAAAAAAAATGCCTATTTTTAAAATTATTATTGATTTTGCTTGTCCATATCACTTCAACTTTGACCCATGAGATTTGTCTCTTCTGTAAGATCAATACAGAGCATTGGACCTTATAGGATATAATTTTTCACACCCTTTAGATGACATGCTATAGATTCATATTTTGGTCACAACTTTCCCTTTGCAGCCAGGCAGTAATGATTTGGAAAGCACTCATAATAATAAAAGAAAAAAAGTACCATAATTAAGACTAGCAAATGAATGATAACTGCACTTCTTATTGGTTGGTGGTAAAGGAGAGAAGACGTGGTTCTCTGTTCTGTATAAATTAGACAATTTACATCCTGTTGTAAGATTTGTGACAGAAAAGAAAATCCCCGAGCCCAGAAAGCTCATCTCGTCAACAAGGTCATCTACAAAGCAGCTGAGGAAATTATGTAGGATTAGACGGTCACTTTTCCTCTAAGTACAAAACAGGGGAAACAGAGGGAGCGATAAGGTCTAACCCATCATAGGGATGATCTTCAAACAGAAAAGCATCACACAACACACCACATGCTCACAGTCTATCCCTCATCCAGTCCCTGAACTTTGAAGCACTTCTTGATGCCGATTCCCTAGAAAATTCTCAGAACAGAGACATTTACTGTCCCACCTTTACAATAAGCACAGCAAGAATCACCTATTCATAGTTACAAGTCAGCCTCAGAGCCAAAAGTGGGAGAAACCAAAAGATCGCAGGTCCTTTCCTATTGCCCAGGCTGACCTTCTAGTGTGGAGAAGCCTCTAAGCAGCACAACTCTTCTATTTGTGAATTCTGTGCTTATTTTGAGAATTTGTTGGTAAACAACACTGAAGTGATGACAGGAAGCTTTTAAATCTCTTGCCCCTCAAACAGAAACCAGTCAAAGAGCTCTCCTCACAGAAAAATTATTTTCTTCATTTAAGAATAGTTGCACAAAATTTTCAGTCTGACTTATATAAGGAATCATGTTTGGTTTGTTTTGGTTTGTTTTTTTTTTTACTTTCCAAATAATCAATAAAAGTTGTGGGAAGCATAACTTGGGACTGCATATTAATCTTGCGTTCAGCCTTCCTTGCTAGTTTTCAACAGGACCTATTCATCTTGCTGAGTTTATAGGAGTGATTTGTTTCTTCTGTACACTCCACGCACCACTAAATATAAAACCAACTTCTGTTTAACAAAGTGAATAGCAGCATGAGGCCCTTTCTGATAGCCTGAACCCTGGTAAGAGCACTGCAAATGGTGAGAAGCTGTCAGCCTGGGAAAGCAACTGGTTTATGCCACAAGCCACACTGGTGAGCAGATCAGTTTTGAAAAGAAACTGTTGGTTTCTTCTCTGAGCAACTCCACAGATATCCTGTGGATCTTCTATGATTTAAAATATTTGTATGAAAGCATGGCAACATGAGAGCGTAAGAGCAGCTGGACTGGGTCAGACTACAGGTCTGTTTAGCCCAGCATCCTGTACCTGACAATGGCCACAAGTGGATGCTAAGAGAAGCACGTAGTAGGAAAAGCAGTATATAAAGGCGCTTTCCCCAAATGCTCTCCCCACTTTTATCAATCTGCAATTCAACAGGTTTCTGTGTCTGCCATAATCATCATGCTTTTCATCTATAAACTTGCCCAGTTCTTGAACCCATGGTAACATTAGCATTTGCAGCACCCTGTGACAGGCAGTTTCAGTGCATTGCTGTGTCTTTTGTAAAGAAACACTGATTTTTGTTTTTTCTGAACCGGCCACTGTGGCTTCATCTGATACCTCCTAACTCTTCCACTAGTTAGGCAGATCTGTATTCACCCACATCTCTCACTGCTCCCCTTTCCAACCTGGGCTGAGGCACCCTGGCTTACCTCAGAGTTCCTCAGGCAGAAGCTGCTCCATACCCTTGTCACCATTCCCTAACACTTTTTGGATGCCAGGAAAGAAATGGTACATGACACCCAACACATCAGTTCCACAGAAACCCGGGGGTATAAGGAGCCTGTGCCCCATGGAGCTGAAGGAGGATGAGAGTTTTGGTGACTCCGTCCGGGTCTCTGCAGAGATGACCTGCAAGGGCAGTCCCATGGCTTTCCCTTGGTTCAGTTTGGCTGTGATACAGGGCATTAGCAAGGAGAAGGAAAGACAGACCCACAGTTACAGCCCCCAAACACTACCCATCCCTTGTTCAAAAGGTTTAAGAGCATTGCAATACCTGCTTGTACTGTAACTCTTGCTGGTCAGCAGCGCTGTTAAGGATTCAAGAGATACTGTGCACATCTGGTTTCAGCTGAGCACTGGATATTTGAGTAGTGGCTGCCACAGAGCAACTCTGAACTTAGTGGGGGCCTTGGTGCGCTACTGTACCGCAGTGATAACACCATGGCTTTTATCAGTAAAACCAGCCATGAGAGAAACTGTGAAGGCCTCAGTAGTTTCCACTTGGACACTTCATTTCTGAGAAGGACTCACCAGTTTTGTTGCTCAGTCAGGCACACAATTCAAACAGAGCTGCAGAAAATATCAGCGGCAAAGGTGTTGCAGGTGTCACTGGACTGGAGTGAGGTTCGGGAGAGGTGAGACTCAAAAGGTCCAGCTTGTTTTTTCCACTTGTTGCCCAGGAACTGCTGCAAGGAGGAGATCATGACGTGGTATCAGCACTCCACAGGTGAAAGAAAAGATGCAATTTGTGCAGTGCAATTTTTTTGGAGAATACAGAATACAAATCAAGCAGCTTTTAGTCATCTCTGAGGCCTGTGGTTTGTACTAATGCTATGAAACATTCAATTAGACAGAATTAATGAAGAATGGCATTGATCATACTAGGGTGTTTTCTGAGCACAGCTTGACAAACAGAATTTCCACCTCTTGGTTATCAAATGTATACCAGTATAACATCACTTAAAGTGGTGACAGGAGAAGTAGGAAAGACATCCGGGTCATTTTTTTCATAGAAATTTACCTATATAGTCTTGCTAAGCTCCGATATTTTGAAACAAAAGTTAAATCAGTCTTAATACTGAGGGCAGAATTACAGACTAGAGAAAGAGAACAGGAATATATTTAGATTCAATGAGCCACAAAAAACATGCACATGGAAAAAGAAAACCTGAGCAACTAAAATCCTCTTTTTAATAAAGTTCTAAGATAAATTATCTAAATTTGGGGGTAATCAGAGAACAGAAAATTTAATTCCTTACTTTTTCCTTCTGACTTCAAAGAAAAGACCTAATTTCTTATGCACAACATTAAAGGAGCATTTTATCAAAAATAGCTATATGTATCCCACAGAACAGAGAAATTTAAATGTCTTTTCTCCCATAAGTTTTAGCAATACGTAATACTCTCCACAAGCTCTTGTAAATACTAAACAGAGCTACTATTGACCATCCAAAATGTTCTGATTTCTACTGTTTTTTAGTGGATACATTTCAGCAAAGAGGAAAGAATTTGTCTCCATGGTCTGCATAATTAGCACTCACATCCTCAGGGTGCTTCCAGGCCTCCTTGGGAAGCTAAAAAAACCAGTAATATTCACTTCATATATCATCAAGAATCACTGATGCATAGTAATATGTAACAATACAGAAATCTGACTGCAGACCACAGTAATATTGACTATCAGCACTATACTGGTATAACAATTACAAAAGTAATTAGTATGTCATCTTCTTTTCTGACAGCCAACTAATCAAATAACAGAAGCAGAACATAACAAAAATAAAGAGGAATGTGAATAGTTTTAAATAGCTTTTTCTAGCTATTGGTGATACACGTCTGCTGGTATTTTTCTTCAGGATCACCAATGAAAACCACAGAAGCATAAGAAAATTCAGGAGCCTAAACAAGAGGCTTTATTTTCAGACCTGCCATATAGTCTGAGTCAGCTCCCAATAGTGAGGTGTGTTCCAGGTAGTACGTGTTTGCACCTAAAAATCATGACAGTAGCAGCAAGGGCTTCTCAGAAAGATGCCACTCATGTCAGGATAAGAGACTACACTTCCTGAGGTAAAAAGCAGTAATTTTCTGCAGAAAAGATTGTGCAGGGTGCTGAGCATTTTGTGCAAATTCTCTCAATGCTTGCATTTTGTTATGAGACACTGCGGTCGAAACACAGCGCCAAAGAAGCCAATGGCAAAGCTCTCATTTACTTCAGCAAAACACCACCTTCTATATTTGCAGACAAAACCCCAAATTGCTTCTATCATTTCTATATACTGAGTGCTTGGGAAAGGATTGGCTTTGTTTTGGGGAGCGGCTGAAGGCTGTGCCCCCAGGCAGCAGTGGGTGAGCCGTTCCCACCCAATGCCACAGCTCTGGTTCTCACGCCAGCCCGGGCAGATGCCCCCTAGACTGAAGGAGAGGAATTTGACAGATTAAGTAAGCAGTGATTTAAAGTGGGCTACTCCTGCGCTGTGATGGAGTGCCTTTATAGGAGTGCCTGTGAAGGAGTGCCTTCTGTGAAGGAGTGCCTTCCTGGAGATGGCTGCTGAGCTACCACGGACGCTGGAGTAGCTGGCTGTGCTTCGCTGCAACTACAACAGGACTTTTTGGGGGGACTTCCAGATGTGCAGTCCCCATGCAGTCTCAGTAACATAATTAGACCTGGGATTTATTTAGCACTATTCAACATGTTTTCAGCAGGGCTGATTATGCGCCATTCCCTTAGGAGTCCTGTTATAATTTGGAGCTTCCTCAGAGCTGCAGGGATTTGAAGGGGAGGACTTAAATAGCATTACATTTGTACTGCTGAGGTATTCCCTTTCGGGCCAGAGGTAGCTTAGCCTCCTACCATGCCCACAAGATTTTCTTCCTGTCAGCACATCTACAGTTGATAATTTGAAGCATTTTCCAGGGAGCTGGATGGAGTTATGTCTCCCAACAGTTGTTATTCAAACATGTTACGGATATTTGGGCATTTTGGCAGAGAGTAGTTTGATGTAATTAGGATCAGTTTCTGGTTATGGCCATGCCAGACCAGAGGCAGAGGGCACTTCTCAGAGTGGGAAGAGGAAAAGCCAAAGGCAACGATTAAAACAGATTATTATACACTTTTGAGCTAACATGTGGAATCAATAGCAAAACATTAGCAGCTGTGCTCAGCTGTAGAAAAGCCTGCAGTCTTACTGTAACCAATAAAAATAAATTATGGACTGAAAGGGAGGATGGAAAAAATGGTGGGGACACCAGAGCAGCATTCAGAGAAAAAATGTAATATAAACATTGAAAATAATTTCTAACCTGAAACGGTGGGTTTGTTTCATTTGTCTTCTGTTTGTTTGTTTGTTTTTACATTACATTCACAAGTTGAAAGCATGCCTTAATTAGAGGGCTCCATGATAACCAGTGCAATAATGGTAACATCCCACAAGCTCTGAAGGTAAAAACAGAGAAAGTGATAATCAAGTTGGCAAATGTTAGATGTTGCACTGTGTTTTCCTAATAAAGTAAAATGAGACCTTATCGTGACTTTTAGCTTGGCAGAAATACGAGGAAGGAAAATCTTAGACCTGAGAAGTTTGCTTGGTATAAAGGCACTGTACTGTGAGTGGGCTGATAAACAGAAGGCATCCAGCCACCCAGAAAGAACATAAGGATCTAACTTGTTGGTTACAAGCAAAAAGCAAGGATCTGATATTTTTCATTAAGGTACAGCACATGACTCAAGCTTAGGAACCAAGTGCAAGATTCAGTTCCAAAATTCAGTAATTGTAGTAATACAATACTAAATGCTAATGTATGTGATTTGTGCAGAGAATAAAGTTTGGTCGGGGTAATGTATTAACCATTAAGGTTAAGAAATGCTTGGAAAACAAATCTTTTAATACATACTATAAGATAAAAAAGGTGTGACTCTTCTGTGATACTATATTTCTGCCTCCTATTTAGACATATTACCCTACCAAAGTAAAAGAGGATTAACAGATTTAAGCTCTGGAAAAAAATGTTGTGATTTTGGTAAAGATAAGAAAGCTAATTCTGCATCTTAATTTCTACTTCAATAAACTTGTGACTTTCAGTGATAATTTCAGCGTAACTGGTCAGAAATGAAGCTAACAAAAGTAACAAGTGTTAATTGACCCATATTTAATTTTAATTTAATCTGATGGTCAAGAGTGACTAATTAACTTTACAGAACAAATGAAGACTTTGTTAAATGTCTAATTTCTTCATCCCTTCAGTTTTGATGTTAGAGCCCATGAGAAATTATCTCAGACATTGCCAAGGCATCTCTAAACAAAACAGAGAAGACCAGAATGCATTTTCATAGACTTCGTAAGGAAAGAAAGGAAAAGGGCGAAAAGCAAGAAAAGGGATTTAACTGAAGAAAAAAAATTAGGTGATGAGTACCTTTAACACTGGTCTGGATTCAACATACAGTCAGAAATTTTTATAGGAGTAGTGTCCATACAGATAAGATGAGGTAGGAGAACAGTACCAGATCTTTCTTAGAAAATGAATTAATACAGTGAAAGATGACTTGCTGACCATCACAAAGAATCTGAGGCAAAACCAGAGCTTATATCTTTAGCAAAACAAGATCTTACATGTTTTTCACATGCCACAAGTTTTTCGAGTCTTAAAAACTATTCCATCCTTTTTTTGAACAAAATTTTTCAGATTTTTCAAGTCTGCCAAAAATTCACGCAAAATAAGCGAGAAACTACCTTCACTGCCCCAGAATAGCTACTAACCTGGAAGACAGGAGACCCAGATTCCAGGACCTTTCCTGCTTGATTCAGTAAACAGATACAAACCTCATCACATCCTAGACTGCATTTAATAGACAGTATGCATTATTTTAGAATGAATGTGTCTGTTAGTAGAATTTCTGCTTAAAAAAGACACATTGAAACAAAACAGTGTATTTATTACCCAAAATTTAGGGGTTTTGTTAACCCACATTTTTCTTTTGAAGGACATTTTTGTTAGAAAATTTCTTATCTGCTGTAGTCACCATAGTCCAACTCCAGGATCAAAACCACATTATTATTCCTTTCTCTAGTTGCCATGATTTGTTCCTTTTCTGATGTTTCATTAGAAATCTGTCATGTCTTGTGAATGTCTTGTCACGTCATGAATGTCATGTCTTAGTGAATTAGGATATTCTGTAATAACATTTTAAATGTATATATCTCCTCTTATCCAGCAGAATATGTTAGCAAATGCCCCCATCAGAAAATTGTACCACATCCTATACCAGCAAAGTCATCTCTTGGGTACTTAACAAAAGCAGATGGACATTGCAGTGCAGGGGTGTGAGGCTGAACCTATTTGTGTTACAAAATGCAATAGGAGTCATTTTACAGCTGCACATATTGAAGACAGTTTCAATTGTACAGGGCTGGGCTGTCAGCTCCACCAAGAAATCTGGAGGAAGCTGAGTTCATCACAAGCTAAGAGGGATAAAGTAACTTTGCCTACCTTTGAAATTGTGGCTTCAGGGACAGTAAATATTTTAACTGGGAAGATGAGACCACTATGCAATCTCCCCCAGCAGAGGCTGAGAGCTTCATTAATACAGTTTTCTCACTTTCTTTCAAAACCGATATCTCCATAGATATAGAAAAATCTTGTGGTCTGCATTTTACACCTCAGATTCCTCCCATTCCCCCTTATTTGCTTATCCTGAGAATATCTTGCTGTCCTCAGCCTCTGTGGAAGCAAGAAGCCTAGCATATGAAAAACAGAAGTTCCCCTTGTTCTCCATTATCAGCTATGCATATATGCATACTTTTCTGTCTCCACATTGCAGGGAGGATAGAGTAACTGACTCTTACAGGAAACTGTACAAACAAACTTGTTAAATTCTCACAGGAAGCATGTAAATAAATACCAACATCTCCATTCTAGCATGACTCCTAAGTGATTTGTTCAAAGTCTTACAGTAAATGAATGTCTAGCTCAAGGAACAAATTCATGGATCCTTCCTGACCTGCCTCAGAACATAATTCACTCCATCTCATTGTCTCAGTTTTCTTCCCTGAAAAATGGGCTTGATAACATGCTGCATGTTTTCAACTCTAGTTTTAAACTGCACAGTGCCTGAATACATGAGTAGTCGCTCTGAGATAATATAATTAACTCGCCTATAAGACCTGAAAATCTGTTCTCCACCTGTTCAATCCAAAACCAATTTTTTGTTTTATCAGTTTTTAATTAATCACCCATGGTCGTACCCCTCCATCTCTGTCCATTATCATGTTGGTTGAACCGAAAAACCCAACTTCCTCTCTCTGCAGAATTAAATTCAGCATTGCACTATGATATATTTGTTAACTTAGTAGGACCATGCATTCCTAGTATGAATTTGATATCATCTTTAATTGTGCTTAATCCTTCATTTTATCTTCCTTACATTCCTTATTAATTCCTTAACTAATTCATTCTTTTACCTTTTGCTAATTAACACCCAATATCTCTCATTTAGGCTCACCCATCATGAAAATCTTGTCAATATTTTATCTGGTGGCTCTGACTCAAAACTCCCCAGCTGCGGTGGATCACACAAGAGCTACTGAAATGCTGGGAAACAGAAACTAGCAATGTAATGAATATCAGTTTACTTAACATGCCATACGCAAGCAGTTTAGCCACTGCCACGTGAGCAGTTGAATAATCCCTACAACTAGAGCAAAAACTTCTGGAAAGAAGCCGGAAGTATACGGGAAAAGTAAAAGCAACAGCCAGTCAGAAGTAATGTGAGTTAGCACCCTAGGTACCTGTGCTGGAAAATGAGAGAGGAAAGTCCCTCATCTTCTATTTGTTAAGCTACTGCTTGAAAAGTTTGAAAAGATGATCTAAAATAGAACATCTTCCTTCAGAAAGTCCTCAATTTCAGGAGGCGATGGAAGTACAGGTTTAATTTAACCACAATCCTAGAATCCATAGAAATCCACAGAAAAGTTAATTACATATTTATGATTGAGAATACACTGATTTTCTTGATAAGGATACCAAGAACACAGGATTATAGGATTTTGAACTCCTCCCTTTTTCAGCCTATCAGTCCCTTGGGTTTAGACAATGGAATGGCTTCAAATGACTTTATAAAAACAAATGAGAAATCCTATGTATTTGTATGCCCAACTCAATTTACTTGGGATAATATGCAACTTGAAAAACATAAAAGTCCAGAACAAAGATGTTACTAATGTCTTCCTAGTCCTGGTTGTTCTCAAAATAGTGAGAGAAACTTAGTGCTGTTATCTTTGCCATGTTATCTATGCTAGCAACTCCATTAAAGACTAGGCTAGCCTCTCAGAAACTTCTTTTACTCAATCAATGACCTCGTTTCCATGGCAGGCTAACACAAGGTGCCATTGATGATGACTTGATTTCCTTTCGCATCTGAAGTGGAAAGGGAGAAGACAGACTAAATGAAATCCCATCCATCTTAATGAAATACAATTATATTCTCCTTATTAATCATTTAAAAATCAATATGTCTCTTCTTGGCAAACCCCGCCAGAATTTGTCATTCTGTGCCAGGCCTCAATACATCTTGTCCTGTAGTGATTTTTATAAGTTCAGTCACCTGTTTCCCAGGGTAAATAACAGTGTTTCTTTGTGCTGTGACGAGAGAGCAAAGAATGGCACTGTCAGGGAGGCTAAAAAGCCAGTCTACACATTTTAATCAGTAAAAACAAGTATTTCCTTCCTGTGTACATTTTTAAATGAGCAGTGTTCATGTAAAAAAAAAAAAAGGTTTAGATAAAAAGCAAAGACTGCAGGGCAACCAATATGTACAGTTTCAGATGGAGTGTTATTTATCTTGTCAGCAATAGTGCCATTAATTTCTACCTTAAAAAGTAATCTTACATATTGCATGGGATGGTACAAACTTGCTTGTATAAACTTGCTAGCAAATCTCAAGGTCTGAAAGAAAAGTGTGAGTTGGAATTCTTCCTACACCAATTTCTGCTCACTTACAGATTTCTAGAAAGAACATTTCTCACTGTATCCAAAAATTTCCACATTCTCTTTATGTACTTTAGATGCAATAAAAATTTAAAATCTTCAGCAATTGCAGCATGTGTTATCTTGGAAGAAAATGGAAGTGTTCATTGAAAGAAAAGTTTGTGAGAGGCTGTTCTAGTCCTCTAATGATGTTAACAAGGATAGGTGTTCTCAGAAAGATATTTATATGGCACAAGACACTGGGATACTTTTTAAAACTTATGCGTGGGGGCGTGAAATTTCATCTTTTTTTTTTTTTTTATCAGAAAATCCCCAAAACTCATGGATAAGACTTTAAGAAAAACTATCACCAAGAAATCATCCCATTTTGAAAACAGCTTTCTTACAGATGCTGCTTCAGCCAAGCATTCACATATACAAACATTGATATTCCCATGAACATGTGATTAATGTGTCTCTAGTGGGTGAAAAAGATGACTCACTGCAGCACCAGGATGAAACCTTGGTTCCACTGGCTCCTGCCATGGTGTGGAGCAGCTGTACTCTATGACACCCCTTACAGTCCTCTTCCTCTTGTTACATTGGAGTAGCTTGTGGGAAACCCTGCAGAGTGCATCAGCCTCACACTGATATTTTACATTGACAATGAAAGTTGCAACAGTCAGGATTTCATCTGGATTGGAACTGAGAAAAAAGGAGGCAAAACTAGCAGACTTTTTCCAAAAAGAAAAGAAAAATAACCGAAATAACTGGCAGGGAAAAGAACTCTCAAACAAGTTTGACAAGATTACAAAAGCACCCTCCCAACTTCTGTTCACCTCTTCGAGGCTTGTGATACTGCAAAGTTTGCTTTATGTAACTATGCAAAACACGCACCACTTGCAAATTCAGAAGAGGATATACAGTAACCTGTGTTACCATTTACCATTGGTGTTGATTTCTTCTCTTTGTTCTATTAACCTCCTCTGTTTTATGTTCTAAAATGGAGTCAAATACCTCTCATGACCATTCAGTATTTACCTGCCCAAAGTAAATAAGAGATCCCTAAACACCTACATTCAATATATATTAAGTTTCTAATAAATCTTGTTTGCACATGGAAATACAGGACTTGCCAGGATGGATGATATTTCAAACCTATTTAGTCCAATATTCTGCCTTAGTAAACAGCATCAAGGTGCTTCAGAGGAAGGTAAAAGAAATCTAGCAATAAAGAGATGTATAGAATTATAATTCAGGTTGGAAGGGACATCTGGCCCAAACTCCACTCAACGCAACACGCTTTTTCAGGTCAGATTTGCTGTTTTTACAGAGAACATGCAGGTAGGGCCCGAGATGTAATGGGGGAACAAGTCCTCACATGCTCTGGTATTCCTGTGTCCAGTTCAGCATGTCACATACCAAGACGAGTGGTATGTGTAGGCCTGCAAGCATTCATACTCCTCATACACACAAGGATGTGTGAACTATGCAGGTGAGCATTCATACAGCACTTGCAACCACTTCTGAGACTGATTTTAAGAGCTCTCTAGTGCTTTTCTATGTTCCTTATAGTAAATAAAACGTCCAATCAAACTGTTACCACCTGCACAGCAGTTTTAGTGGGCATTAGCAAGGTACTAACACAGACAGAATGCTCTGATCCACACACTGCCACAAGTGGTCATCAGAAAAGCAGCGATGTCCTCTGCTACCCAATTTATATCCATTGTAAATATGTACTAGCTAGCAATGACTTCTCCCTTAGGAACAGCGTTTTAACAGTTTGTAATAAATACAACAGAATCAAATAATGGGGAATTAAAGAATTTTTTCCTCCTACGGCCTGCTTGAAAGGTTTTGTTCTTATCTTCTACTTCACATTATACAATTTGAACATCCTAGTATCAATAGACAACATTTATTTTAGAGAAAACTGGCATAAACGTTTCCAACAAATGTATTTATAGATTTGTTTGCCAAGTCATGTGGCCTCTGCTATTCCCATAGGCATAATCTGAAAAGTCTGATATAGTCCATTTGGGTTTAAAATAGCAAATAGATAGCTGCACTAGTCCTTAGTTCTTTCTCTCAGAAAGGCTTTTCACCTATGGTATGTATGAGCTTTTTGTGAGAATTCTTGTTAAAACACTAACAGGCACATCATCAAAATCAAAAACAAACAATAAAAAGCCTCTTTTCGGTTAAGTCTACTATTTCACGGTGCTGCCTGTAAAACCAAAACTGGCATCTTTTACCACTGGGAGCTTTTTCTCAAGTCCATAGGCTTTAGCCCAGTGCTGAAATCATACATCTTATTATATAGGACCTGTATTTCATGCAGGACCTTCAGCAGTTGGAATAACTCTAGTGATCAGTAATTAGGAAAACATTAACAAATCTGCTGATAACATAGTCAGGAGGCAGTGGTTGTCACAGGAGAGGTGGTCACACAAAAGAAGACTGTTTGATACTGATGACCAGTATAAATGTGATACCAGCTCAAATGGTAATGGTGTGCACCTTCACAGCATTCGACCCACCTTACTGATGGACATTTAAAAGTTTAGTACCTCAGCCAACAGAGAAAGCAACGCAATGTGCATCTCCAAGAGGACAAGACATCCCATCCTAAGATAGGGGCCTGGACACCAGGCCTGGCCTGCTACTTAGATGCTGAACTTGCATCAGAAGAAATGTGTTTGCTATCATTTAGCAAATACTGATGACAATTCTTCCCATAAACTATGGGGTCATCAGGTGGAGGAGATGAAGGAGGAGAAAGAAACAGTTGCAGTAACCAATTTCAGGATGACTGCTAGTCACCGCTGAGTCCTTGAAAGCAGTATTATCCCAGGGCTCATCAGGCTCAGTATTTCCAGAAGTAGAAAAAAAAAAAATCAACAGCCCTTGTTTAGGCATTTGTGCAGGGGGACTCATACAGATCACAAAGTCCTATTTTGGTCAAACATGTTTAAGATCGATTAGCTTAAAGAGTAGGTACTGAACAGAAACAATTGAAGGAAAGGAGCACCTATTTTATTAGAGGAGACCAACAGAGCACCGCATGTTTAACAGAGCAGAACAAAGGCTAAGAGGTGCCATGATTGCTGTCTATAAATGTATCAGGGGGTAAGCAGCAGGGAGGAAAAAAGCTATTCACATTGAAGGAGAGCGCTGACACAAAACAAATAGGTATAAACCAGCCACAATTACGCTGGAAATTACAAGAGGATTTCTAACCATCAGAGCAGTGAAATATTTCCTAATAGGAAAGGGGGGGGACAAAACCACAATGATTTTAACTCTGAAGTATGATGTGTTTATGAATGGGATTAGAGATGATGTGATTATCCTCCATATTCAAGGACTAGTTTAACGACTACGGAAATCCCCTCCCTTCTTTCACCCCAGGTATTTAGCAGTTTACTGCCTAAATACAATAGACTCGTGATCATTTGCATTTAGCCCATTGTAACACTCAGTCACCTACCTGAGTTTTATCCCACATTTAATATTTACCGAATAATAAACTATAGTTATATATTTACATAAGAAAAAAACCCCACATAAAGCCTATTCTTTCTTTTTTATCACAGTGTACTCTCACAATTTTTTCATACATTTCTTCATATTAAATACTTATCTTTAAGTTCCTATAGAAACACTGATGTTATTTGTACAAGTACAAACTACATGGAGATGTCACTATTTCCATCCCTACAAGCCTTTCTGTACAATCAGTGTTCCAAAAAGATGGAGCCAATTTGCTTTCAAAAAAAACCCAACCAACCCTTAATTTATTCAAACTGGTTTATTATCCTCTCCTTTTTTTTGTCTCCTAATATCGTGTTTCGATTCACATGCAATGCTCTACTTTCTTTCCATCACCCCTCCACCCTTGTTGTCCAAATTCAAAATTGGTGGAAAGAAAGTTACAATGTTTAGGGTCAAAAATAAAAACATTTTTCAAATGCCAAGGAAAGAGCAGGATTATTGCACTTTGATGTTAATACCATGTCTTTTGTAGTTTTCCTGTTTGTTTGTTTTCATCTTCCCCTATTGACAACAGTGCACCGAATTTTATAGGCAGTCTAACACAGAGCAGATGCCGCTTAAAGGAAATGTGGTTTTCAGTGTGACATTTAAAAAAATATCACTTGCTCTAATCTAAATGCTATATTCCTAATGAGTTTTATTTTATTAACTGTTGTGTGAAAATACAATGAGCTTATACTTAATTGAAACAGAAGTTTTTACAGCTAACTTGATGGACTGTGACTAGGCAGTTAAGATTGACCAGAATACTCCTGCTGTCTACCCTGAGGGCTGAAATACAAGGTGTGGGCGCACATGGCCGTTCACTCCCATGCACCCTCCTGGCTGGACTAGAGCAACTGCTTCGCCTCCTGGCGTGTGCCGACACTCGGCCTGGTACTGCTCCCTTCTTCTCTGAAGCTTCTCCCCTTCCTCCTTCCTGGCTTCATCAAAATCCGTTAATACTAGCTCCACAGGGCAGAGGCTGGCTGTTTTTAGTTTAATGTAAATGAACCCTAAATTCCAACCAGAGACACCACCTCAGCAGGCATTTATAGATACTGTTGTATGTACAGTGTGTCTGTAGATCACGTTATGCCTTTTATATATACAGAAGACATAAATTGCCCCAAATGCTGGTAGCCTAAACAGACGTTGCAAATGAAAGTCAAGGAGTGGGGAGAGAACTTAAATGTGAGATAAAACTTAATAGCAGTAAAGAAAGATGTTAATGCATGATGATACATAAGACGTAGTGAAACACGTCTGTATACTTTGGCTTAAAATCCAAATTAATTTTACCTGAGGTGCAGGTGGAAGATATGAGGGTATGTTTCATGACGCTTTAACTTTTGGAATAAGCTCCCATAATAGCACAACGTTGGGCAGACTGTTCATTGTTACAAACTTCAAAGGAACTAGAGGAACAGGTCAATTCAGGCCCAATCCTGGAATGACTTAACTCAGTAAAACTGCTACTGAATTTAAGATGACCATGATCTGATTCTCCCGCCTGAAAAGGAGTTGCACTGTCGCAACCTTTCTACAGTGAAACCTGATATGCTTTTCCCACTATGTCATTTAAATTGTACTGTGTACAGCAGGTAGTGACAAAGGGTTCTTTTCTTAGCACCGTATCTTTAACAACATCTGCATTCATAAAGAAATGAGCAAACACAGATGAAGTAATCCAGAGGTTAAATTACTGAATTTCTAAGTGTACCTATTGCTTTTGTTGGAAAACCAGGAAGCACAACCCCAACTTTACATATTATTTGCATCTCCAGCCAAGAGCATTTGCAACACTGCACACAGAATAATAAAAAGACATTCAAAATCCTTTTGACTTGTAAAATCCAAATCTCACTTCACCTGACCTTCAAATTGTTTCTCTAGTTAAACCATCTTTTCACTGCACAATGGTAGTAACTCATACCTGATTTTCGCCATTGCACACTGGATCAGGATGTCACAGACAGCTAACCTGGGCGGATGGAAGCGTTTTGGTGCAATAGCATGCAAGATACTTTCACAATGAGCGTACAATAAATAACTGTTGGCTACAAATTAGTATCAGGCTATTATATTAGGTAATTGGTTTGAGAATTCACTGCCTGGTAGAGCTTATTAGTGGAAAGTAATTGTTACTTGACTTAAAAAAACCCGAGAAACTAAGTTTTCATCTCCCTCTCACCTTGCCTTCCATAACACACCAAATAATTTTCAAAGGAAAACCTGAAGCAGCAGCAGGAAAATGATGTGAAACAAGTATTGGGGTAGAGAAAGCAATTCAGAAGAAGGCTGAAGGGGCCATACATTACACAAAATGCCCACAAGGGCTGGAAGGTTAAGTGGGGCAGGTGGTAGAAGCTCACATAAAGATCTAACCACCAAGCCTGTTGTGGAGTTGAGGGACAAAAGATGCTAGAACCGAGCTTATAGGCCTCCCTTGCATGCTTGTGTGAGGACATTTGCAAATTCCCATCGTGGTGTTCCTTTCCTTTAAGGTAAAACCCAAGCAGGCAGGGCACACACAACAGCGTGTGTGGTCTTTGGGAAGACCAGCCCATTGCCTGACACTGGCATCCCTTGTCCAGAAAGGAGATGGCCTTGAAGACTCAGATAACCTGTCTTTTCACTGTGCCTTGGGACCCTCCCTCCACATCCTATTCCCAGAGAATGCCAGCCTTCAAACCTCTCCAGCACAGTACCTCTAGGTGCCACTGATCTTCCTCAAGGACCTTCCCTAGTGGGACTGCAGCCATAGTACTGCAGGGCAGACAGACAGACATCTGGAAGGGATGGCATGTAAACTCAGTAATGTCTGTATCACCTACACCTTAGCTTCTGTGAAAACAATGACAGTGCCGTGCTAAGGATTTACTGCTACAGACAACTCACTAAACACCTGACTTGAGTGTGCCCAAGGTAGCCAGCACACGTAAAATCTTAACAACTCTCTGAAACCTCCTTCCTTTTAGCATTTTACAGAGTGTCCTTCACACAGTGACTCCAAGTATTACACAAGAATCAATACAGATGGGTGAAGCAACTCTGAAAGACTTTCAGGAGACTTGATATGTTAAGCATATTTCCAAGTTGTCTGCTTTCGGATCGCTTCACTGTCACACAAATAAACACGCATTGTGACTGATCGATGAGGGAGAGGGGGAGGGCATGGCACAGATGCCCAGAGAATGAAATTTCCAGTCACATTTTCATGTCATTGAAAGGAAAGATATACCTCACTCTTGACATTTTGAAGCTGGGCCAGCTTGGGGTTCACTGCTCTGTAGTCATTCCTAGAGCATGGTTGGATATTAGCATGTCCTATGCCGTCAAGCCTGGCTTAGACTTGCAGCTGTATATCAAAAGGAAAACAAATGAAGACTGGTTCTCATTAAGTTATTATCCATGCATCAACATACAACGAGCCATAGCAAGTTGTAATTTATATGGTTTTTGCCACAGCTGGCAGTTTATGGTTATCACAGGGCTTGGTCTCAACTTGTTCCATCTTCCTACAGAAAGCAGATATAGCTTCTGTGAAGCATATTTGTTTGCCTGACACCTTCTCTTTGTCCAGGTCCAAAATATAATTACTACTAGCTTCTTCTCTATCCTTTGGGCTCCTTGGGATCTCACCCTCTCAACACTACTGTCAGAATTCTCCTTCTAATTGAAACCCCCAATAGGCATTTTAGCAGCTAATGTATGTGATTACAACCACTCCAACTGCTGTCACTAAACAATTATAGGAAATCTAATTTTTCTTTGTCTGAGGTTTCCGTTATCTGAAGTTCCCTGGCAGGAATGGATGAACACCACCAAAAAACAAAAACAGACAGCACATTAATAAGATACTTCAATGTAATGGTCAGTTACGAATACTAAAATTAAAAAAAAAAATCAAATATTTAAGTAAGTAAAATTTTAAAATCAAGGAGAAAATAGCAGTTTTGAGGACAAATCCTGAAGCCCAGTCCATGAAAAGGCTGATCTCATTTAGTTTAGATGTTTGCATAAGGAGAACAAAAGCCGCTACCCACAGAAAGCTAGCAGAAGACAAGAAGCAATATCCCAAGAGTCTCTAGATTTTTAGGATGTCCTAATGGCACAACACTTTCATGGCTTCTACCTGCAACAACAGAGGGACCAGGGTTTCTCTGCCTGGGATTTCTTTTTGTCAGATGTCTTCCATCTGGCTAGAGGGGAAGGTGCTACAGCTAGACACAGGAGACATCCAGGAAGCTGGTTTTGACAAAGAAAAGGTTAAATGCTGAAAAATCATGTTTCCTACAATCCAGGGGAATAAAACTTCTGTATTCAAGCTATTATTACATAATATGTAAGGAAGGATTTCTAAATATATATACTAAAGAAGGGCTATTTAAAAGTCATATCCAGGTAAGATCTGTGTGGCGAATACAGTCTGCCCAGACTATGCCTAGGTTCCAGGTGTGTGGTGACCCCTGCATTCCTCTCTCATATGTCTCATCTCCCTCTAGACTTTCAGTGACCTAATGTAGTACAAGGCCAGGCTGCAGGGGTAGTGGGCACCTTGCTGCCCTGGGAGAACCTGGACACAACATGCTGGCTAACAAGGAGACTAGGGTAAAATATCTCAGTAGACATTGGTAAATACGAATTCAGCAGCTTTGTCTCACATACTCACAAGGAGACCATTTGGAGAAAAAAAATTATATTATCAGGGCTACAGAACCAAGCAGAAATTATTAACTTCAAGACAAGTCCTCCGGCCTGGGTATTTTCCTGCAAGTAGGCTGTCATTTCTTAGACTCATCCTGATCCCATATACATGGCCATATCCTTAGTTTATGTAAATAACTAGCTCTGTTGATGTCAGCAAAGCTGTGTCGACTTAGACCAGCTGAGGATAAGATTCAAGCTCTGTATGACATAAGTAGAGACAGACAGGAGGAGATAAAAGAAGGAAATACCCTTAACCACAAAATGATAAAAATACTGCAAATCATTACAGTTCATATCTAAGCTTATGGTCAAATTAAATGGCATCATACTGGCTTTGCGATGTGAATTTGCACAGAAAGCAGGCACCATCATTTTACTCCAGCTTTGTGCCCACAGTTTATAACACAGTAACACACTGGGGAGAAGATAGAGCAAGATGCTGATGGAACCTAAGGTTTATGCAATTAATACTTCTTCACAAATCGCTCCTTAGTTATTACAACACACCTCTCTGCAGCCCCTGGTTCTAGGTGCACAAACACAGTACATTCTTTTAGACTGGGGAAATCACGCATATACAATTCTTCCTTTGTGTGTGTGTCTGAGTCTCGAGAACTTTGGATACTGCAGGCTGATTCCAACCAAATTTGCCAGAAAGAATAAAGACTTGAATATATTAGAGGACCACACGTAATGAATTCAAATAAATTTCATGGAAAGGGGTAAACAGATGGAGGAAAGTGACCAAATAAGTGCCTTGACTAAGGCAAAGATGGCAGCATTAGCAACTGCACTGTTAGATACCAGAGAGTCCATGCAGGGGCTAACCATAGATTTCACAAGTTCATTGCTCATAGAACAATTTCCTAGGTTTTGTCCTCTTATCTAGCATGGATATCTTTTCCTCACCTGCTTCACAGAAATTCGTAATACTTCAAAATTTTGGTAGCAGAGAGGAAAGAGGACTTCAAAGCCCAGCTCTTGTTCAGACTCATACTTTGCAGACAGACCTTATCTTTCTAACGCACCATCCCCAGACTGGTAGGTGTGAACAACCTCAAACTTTTAATTGTTTAAAATCTAGGTACAGCAGTCCAGACTAAGGATTTCTGCAGTAACAAAGCCAAACAGTGAAATAGTTCCTTAGCTTTTGCTACTGTGAAAATGGCAAAACTCAGCGCCTGCGTAAACAAAAAGAAAAATAATTTTGATATAATAATTTGGACCACGGGACTGAATTTCAGCTGAACCTGAAACAAGACTGAGATGAAACGCTTTCACACAAAGTTTTGGGAAAACAGTGGAAATTCTCTCAGTCGTGCATGGGTTGGGATTCTCTCATGTTACAGCCATTCAATTCTTGTTTTCTTTGTAAAGATTAATAACAGGGAAACATTACATAAAATTCAGTGGTTGGATACAGAGTAAAGATTTTGGGCACATTTCCCTCAAATCCACCATAAAAGGAAAAGGCAAAGCTATGCCACACTAACAAAACCAAATCCAAAACACATCCCCAAGAACCGGACATCTTTCACAGTGTGACATAACAGGCAGTAATATGCCACAGTGATATGGACTTAAACTGAAACAAGAAGGCTGAGAAGTAGCATTTATATTTCAACATGGCTGAAGCACCAAAGAGTCTGTGAATACAGCTAAGAATAGAGTTTGCTTTCCTCAGAATTGATCTTCTATTGTTTGCTTAGTCCAGCTTCTGTGTAACACCTTGTGTTAATTTCTTCCTCAGTCATGGATTATCACTATCAAGGTGATACAAAAGCTCCAACACAAGTGAGTTTATTGTTTTCAATATTTTCATTTCAGCACTTTAATCAATATCTGCCAAGGCAATTAAAGGGTTCAAATAGGAATTTTTCCCTCAGAGTCGATCTCTCTTTTTTATTATTTTGTATTTATTCCCCTATTTATTTTATTTTTAACACTAACAAAAAAAGTTAACACCATTTCCCCAAATTCATCCACTATTCTGATTCTTGTTTTATAAAGAAAATGAAATTTGTCATGGTGCTATACATCATTTGCACTGCAGTACAATGTCCCATCTGTGTGTCAAGTACAAAACAAAAGCATTTTGTGAAAAATTGCTAAAGTAGTAATGATTTTTGTCCTCAACTCTTTGTTTTGCCTTTCAATAAAGAAGGCGACATGTGCCACAAATGATATATTATTGTTTAAGTACAACCGTAGTAACACAGTGCATAACCAAAACCATGTTTCACAGCAGAGAAACTATAGTTTACTGCCCCTATGGCTCTGATGAGAATATAATGTTCTACAGTTTATAAATGCTTTGAGGTCAACACATGATTTACTTCAGCTTGTTCATCCAATGAGCAGGAGGTCCAAAAATATATCAAGCTATTAGACAGCCCACTGGAAGCTTGGCGGAGGCTCCCAGTGATGGAAAGCATGCCATGGAAGTCTCTCTGTCAACTGGAGATGAGATAATTAGATCCAGGTAATACATTGGAGCCCCATCAGGGAACAGGACAGCAAACATGTCATCTTTACGACTTTTTCTCATCCTCCCCAGCAACACTGGCCTGAGATAGTAAAAAGCGTGAAGGATTCATCAGTTCCCGGCAAAAGCACTGCAGCGGGATAGTCAAGCTATCATCCCTCCATCATCCTCATTATCCAGAGACCTGGTGTTCTGTATAAACAGCAAAACAACATCAACAGTAGATTGGAGTTGTGCTAGTTAGCTCCGACTTTTGTTTTATGTTCCAGGGTAATGTCACACAACGCTGATGGGCTAGAATCTTGTAACATCCAAAAAAGCTCGAGAGCCCACATTTAAGTTACAAAATGTCTCATGCAAAAATGTCTTTCTACTAATTAGAGACCTGAGCTTCAACCCTATGACTAAATATTCCCAAGCTGCTAGTGGATCAGAACATGTCTGTATACTAGGGTAACATAGTGATTTTATACAGTATATTCAGCTAAAACCATAACACCCTGGCCTTTTCTCTCATACACATTGCTACATGTACATTTTTGGAGGACCCATTAGCTGGAACTTGAAAGTAGAGAGTTGCTACAAGGGGAATCCCAGCGCATAAGAGCAGCACTCACTTTGCACAAGAAAGGTAATTGAAAAATACTGATCCACATATTAGTGCAAAAAATGTGTTTCAGACTCAAATTTAAAACTTTGAAGTTTATGCTTTCCTTAGACACACATGCACCCCTGAAAACTAGAAAAAAGAATTTAGAAAAATTGTGGTCAGAAATCAAAACAACTTTGGATATGGTCAGTTTATTGCAAAAAGGTCATCTTTTCCATATTCCAGATTTTTATGTTTGTAGAAAAAGCAATAGGATAGTTTCAGTCATGACTGATCCTATGTTAAAAAAAAATATGATCTTGTATGTGCACATTGATTATTGCTAACACCTAACTTTATTTATATAATTATATAAATACATACACACATTATATACAGTAAGTTTCCTTTTCCCAAAAACACATAGATGACTTATGTTCCGTTTCCTTTCCTGGTAGCTGACATTCAGAAAAATCTTTCTTCTCCCTTCCTCTTTCTTTCATTCACACATTGCACATAGGTAAAGAAAGGAGGTTATAGGCTACAGAAGCCCTCTTGAAGCCTCACTGGTAACAGTGGCATAGAAACTGGAGAAACTGATGGACTAACTTCATGTGCTTTAGCCACATATGCACTAACTTCCTTCATTTTTCCTGAATATATGTTCTGTCAACACACCAGGAGACAAAAACAAGAGGTGGCTCTTGCATTTTGGGAATGGATTAACTCCATTTCACATTTCATTCTTAAACAATCTTAAAACATGAAGCCATGAAAATCCAGGATCATCACGATCAAGTGTACAGCTTAATCATGTAGAAGTTGAAATGTAATCGCTAATGAAGCTGCTGAAATAAATATGATTGATATCCATGCCTCAGCAAACATTTACTGCCATGGCACACACCTATCATTGCTTTTAGTTCTTTTCTGAGAAAATATGAACAAAGCCTTAAGGAAAAGAAATTAAGAGCACTGCAAGCATGAAGTAAGTTCTAAAGAGATTCACAAAACTCAGAGGTCAGACAGCACTACGTCTAAAAAAGCAAGCTGAATAAAACTTCCTGAAAGTAGAATGCGGGAGAAAAATGGAGGTTTTTTTCCACTTGACATCAAAGTAAAACTGATTTTCTATTCTTGTCCTTTATATGACTGACAGCAAGTATCTTCATGGAGGTCTGGGAATCTAAGAGAGCAGTTGTGGCAACCATCTTTGATGTTACCAAAGGTGAGTAAATTTAAGTTACTGAAAACACTAAAAGAGGAAAAATTCATGTCTAGCAGAGAAAGTACTAAGATTAAAAATGAAAAAGTAGGGGTAGGCTAGATAAAATCAATATAACTTTTCCCAGGGTGTTCTTTTATAAACATTACTTTGGTTCTTCCTTGACCACAATATATACAGAAAAGAAAATGGCATTTTTATGACTCATAATCCCAGTCTTTACCTCCATGAAGTTGTTCACAAAGACTCAGAAGCTGAATGGATTTAAGACTAGAACTACAGTGGCAAATCACACTATTTTGCATCACACAGTTAGGCAGGCACATGGCATTTAGGATTCACTGTCTATAAAAAAGAAAAGCTAATGGCAAACCCACAAATTACCTTCACAGTTATAGGATCCAAATTTAAATTCTGCAGTAGTAGTCATGAAGAAAGCTTTGCAGTGTATCTCTCAGCTATATTGGACACTGGGCAAATTATAGAAATTGCACATTTAAGAGTTTCCTAGGCATGGGAAAAATGTAGAAAGTATGTGGGTGTTAAGTATGCACAAAACTGCAGGCTGAACAGGACAAGCCTTAAGATTTAAAATTGGGTTCCATTTACCTCTGGTAATAGGAAAAGAGTATAAAGAGTATCTTTTCTCTCTTTTTCTTTCTTTGTTACTATAAAGTACAATGTTTATCTCAAGTAGCCGAGAATCAGGAAAAAACAGGTCATCCCTGTGGACAAAACAGATTTGCAGGCAAGACATAAGAAAAACCTCAATTAGAACCACTCATGAGCAATAGCCATGCAGGTAAACAAAACTTAAACAGTAGAAGCTGACTGATATTATGACTTAAATCAGAGAATAGAAAGATATCTAAGAATTTATGAGCAATGAAATCTGGAATACATGCCAACTTTTATACATGCAAAACAATGACATAGTGAAGGAAAAAATGGACGTTAAACTGAAGCTGGAAGACTGTAACAAAGCAGAATCAAGACTTGAGGTAACTGCATAGTAAAAAAGGGACTGATTTAGGACAAGAGGAAGGAAATAACTCCAGAAGGCACAGGAACAAATAGACAAATTAACAGAGGAAGCAAAAGGACTTTAGAAACAGGCAGAGATTCAACATGTTAGTGAAGTGCATGATGAGTGGATGTTAGAAACAAAAAAAAAAAAAAAAAAAAAAAAGGTATAGTTGGAGGAAATCTGGATATCCAGAGACAGTACCACAGAGAAGCAGCAGAAATGTATTCATGGTTACCATGACGTACCATAAAACAAAGTATTTTAAATTTTTTTTTTATGATTCCATGTTGAAGAAAAAAACCAAAAAACAATTTAAATGATTCAGCCCCCAGAATCTTCTTAATCTTTTCTAATAACTAATTACTTGGAATGCAGCCTGTTTGATTTCCATCTGAACACACAGTTTTTACAACA
Source organism: Nipponia nippon (assembly GCF_047370975.1). NCBI lineage: Eukaryota > Metazoa > Chordata > Aves > Pelecaniformes > Threskiornithidae > Nipponia > Nipponia nippon. The sequence continues at coordinate 95,371,906 of NW_028262290.1, read as the reverse complement.
GCTTTATTGCCAGTATGACTGAGGAGACAGGCACAGCCCACCCTGTTGGACCATGGTCCTAGATGGAACTTGCTGTCTTCACCCTCAGCCAAAACTGGACTAATGAAAGACACAGAATCTTCTGAAGGCCAGGGAGTCTTTGAAATAAACTTCCCATTTACTTCAATGAGCAGGGCCACTACAGACCTAGCATTTTTACCCATCAGAAGGAAGAGTGAGAGGTCTTCAGCCAGTGGGAGCATTCTCTGCAAGACTTGTTTTCACTCTGGAGGTCTCTCATACAAGTTCAACATTATTTAATTTCCTAACAACAGTTTAAGGTGATATAACTACATATGCATACAGAGCACTGTGTGCTTTATGTAGTACTAAACTTCATTTCTTTAAAAAATACCTATAGTGAACTTGCCTAGCAATTCTTTACATCATTACTTTAAAGCTTTTTAAGAAACTTCTTATCCAGCTTCACACTCCCCCCCCCAAAAAAAAAAAACAAAACCCAAACCACACAAAAGAACAGCCAAACGAAAAGAACCTTCACTTGGGCTTGTTGCTGAAGTTCAGATTAGCACAGTGTTTTTTCTTAGCTGTATACCATCCTATGTGAAACTATCTTTAAATGTGAAACTATAGCTAAATGTGAAAAACTGCCTCCGTCACAAGTAGTCCAGGGGAAAAAACAGTAAAAATATCAGAGATCATATCCTGTAAGTGGCAGTGATTGTGTTGTTGGCATTCTTTTACAAAGAACAGTATGGGAAAAAAAGACTTTAGATGAAAAATAAGCACTTAGAAATTAGGATGCTGTCAGGTAAGATATCTGTGAATCAGGCTGCAAAGAATTAAGTGGATGAGTTGTACTGTCAGTCACCAGTGATGTACAATATTAGTAGGGGAATCTATACAAATGTTATCTATTGCATGCAGAACTGATAATGTCATGAATGATAAAGATCATTAATCTGCTAAACAGTAGGAAAGATTCCCTCAAAATAACAGATTTAATTTTTTAAAGAATAACAGTCCTAGAAGAAATCAAAGAAATTAGTGGATCAAGTTTATCCTATGCAATAATATTCTTTTAATGATGACAACTGAATCTTACAGTGTATTCTCTATATAAATTTCATACAAGCTACCTTCAAGCATTCAGTAGATCAATTTAATTAAACCATAATTTCTCAAAATCATGGAATAAATTTTATTCTGTACCATTACCACAGATTAATATAGATGCATTTTTTGAGGTGAAGTATACAGACTGTAGAGTAGATCTTCCTATAAAGGTAGAGACAATTCAGTCTAAAATATTAATTTATTACCTTTGTCTTTGTTGGTGCAATAAAGTGTAATAATAAGTGTACTTTTACACTGACACCTAACAATGAGAGGGTCAAGTCAGCTCAATAAAGCTGGCAGACTAGCACAACTGTCTGTGCTTGTGTTATAAATATTACATAGCAGACATTTCATGAGTGAGAATGTAAAGGAATATTCCAGAAAAGGAATGCAAATTTACCATGAAGGAAAACATCAGAAAATTGAAACAGCCATACGAGTTCAAATATCCATGAGTGTACAAAGTAGAACCTAAATCAGGGAGGTGTCAACACTTCATATTTCAATGTGGTTCAGAAGAATACAGCCAGGAAACATATATGAAGTGCCTTAAAACATATGTTTTTTATCAAAACCTGTAAAGATTATTACAAGACAGTTATTATATTTGTGAACCATTTTTTAAGCACTCACATGAAATGCAGATTAGACACTTGATTAGTTTGCCACAATTCTTTGAACTCTCTCCAAAACCCTAAGAACATCTTGTAGATGGCATACACCTTATGACACAGCTGAAAGGAGATTATAAATAATACAGCAAGATGGAAAGTATTACAATGGTAAAACTAAGCCTTTGAATCGTGTAATTTATTTTTTTGATGGATAAACTACGTGCCATTGGATCAGAGTTCTTACACCTCTGAATTATCTGGTACTAGCCATTAGTGAAGATAGGCTACCGAGTCGATGGTCTTAAGGTCTGACCTACTCATGAGATTGTCTTGTTTGTATATGCCAGACCATCTCCAAAAACAGATCTCATCTTCTAATCTTCAGCCTAAAAAGTTGTTGTCACTCCTTTTCACTAGCAGAAACTGTTTTTTGGCTGAACTAGCAGAGACTTATGTGACTGTTGTCTGTCTTTGTCATAGAACTTCATTGAAAGTGCATGTTGCCCAAAGACAACGTTTGTCAATACTCTCTAATATCTGTAATATTTAAGCTCTACATTCAAAGTACTTTACATATGCTACATAGTCCTGCCAGTATTTCCCAATAACAATTGTAATTTGGCATGTGGCAAAAGAGAAGGTAAGCCATTTGCTTATGATCGGACAGCTAAAGTCTGGACCAGAAACAATGCACAAGTTCCCCCTTTTGAGCAACGTGGGGCATTTGCTCACATTTAATACTTTGAGAGACCAAGTGTTATAGTGCATTCCAGATGCAGTCTGCTGCTGACTACAAATATGTGGCAGTGACTCACTACAAACTTTGTAGACATCTACAGCAAAAAGAAACAGATGTATGGGTGCTTTCACACCAAGAAGATCAGGCACCCTTTTGGCAACACTGGGTAGTAAGTGGCGGGCCCAGTCACCCACCGCATTTACGTTGCAGTGGCAAATTCACTTTGCAGACACAGAATCATGCCAGCATGGAAAGGAAGCCATTGCCTCTTCATCCGTTCTCACACTGTGGTCACCTCCCAATCCATCGAACAGATGTGAACAGAAATGTGCCAAAAACAGTAGCATGGTATCGCTGTAAGTTTGCTAATTCACTATGCTTTGTTTAATTATATGAACTGCTCAGGATACTAATCAACACATCACATCATGATGATACAGTTACAAATGTAATTATGAACGCAACATGAATAATTTCATTAACTACTATATTTCAAGCTGTCTGGTTCTCTCCACTCCCTTTGTTGGCAACATGCTATGGGTCTGCTCAGCACTTCTGGGAATTAGGCCACGTACATACGACATGTTTGTACTTAAAAGCACAATGCTACAGACCTGAATCAAGGGAAAAGTAACTTTGATGTCTGTTGGAGTTCTGCCAGAATTAGGACTGCAGCATTCAGCCCACTCTGTGCCGAGGATTCTGAAAATAAATGCTTCCTTACAGAAAATAATACCTGATTTTGACATTGTGATTCCATTACCCAAACGGCAGGAAGCAAGTCTGCCAGTGGCCCTGTAAGCCTAGTGTCGATAACTGTCCATTCGTTCTGCTTCTTGCTATTTGTAATCCAGTGGTGCTTGGCAGGCTACAACAGGGAGAACAGCCACGTCAGCTGTGTACTTTACAGGAGAGACAGAGTCCCGGTCTCAGGTAACACATAATCTAGGATTATGGAAGGAAAAGGCAGAAGGTGAGGAGTTATGGAAGGAAAAGACAGAAGGTGAGGAGTTAAGAGGGCAAACTGCTCCTTCACTGCAAAAAAAATGTGCCAGAGATGGTTTCAATGGTGCCAGTGGATCAGCTTTTAAAAAATGCCTGCCTGCTGCCTCCTGTCCTGGTACCCAAACCAGCTTTGCCCTCCCTCTTCTTCCCACCTGTCTGCCCTCTCCTCTTCTCAGGCTGAGACCAAGAAGTTTCCACAGCCCTTTGCAAGGAAAACTGAGCTGAGTGTCCACCCTCAAAGCCAGCTGCTGTACTTACAACAAGCTAAGCCTTTGTCATCTCAATTCCAGTTTTAGAGCAGATGGCACAACTGAAGACAAGCAGAAGTCCACCAGAGCAAGTGGCCTTAAATTATAGTTGTGACTTAGTAACTAACCACAGATTGACTACTGACATTATACCAGGTGATGCATGCAGTCCTCAGGCTGTCATCTGTGCATGTTATACAGCACGCTGAACACCCAGGCCATGTCTATGCCATGAAGTGAAGAGCAGGTTTAAAAGTGACTCTGAGCACCACAAGCTTTGTGGCCTGTCCCATTTCCTATCCTTTTAAGCTGCTCTAAAGCTCATCTTAAATCCAGACCCCAGCATGCTCCTACATGTCAAGAATGCAGATGGTAGATGTGTCCAGAGCATGATTAGCCATGTAAATGCAGCCAACATCTTACACAAGAGCAATGAAGGACATTTGGCACCTGATTGACTCAGGTCCTGAGGAGCCCACCTGTGGAATTGACTGGGTGGTTTCAAATCCCATGGAGACTACAGTTAAACAATAAAATCTCAAAACGTTCTCACCCAAATACTGCTTCTAGTTACAACTGATGGAGTTTTGCTCACCTAAAAGTTAGGGTGTGGTTTCTTTATTAGTTTCATATATTGTACTTTAATGTGCACATACAGGAACTATAAATTAAGAAGTTAAATATACTATTCAGATGAACAAAGAAAATCCATGAGAAAAAAAAAAAAGGAATGGTTGGCATATTGCATTTGACTCAGGCTATCGCTATGAGTTGTATAAAGACATTAACACAAATTTTATTCAGAGATCCCACATGGGAAGTAGACAGAAGTTGGCTTTTTAAATAAGAAGAACTCTACTAAGCTCATGAACATTTTAAAATCCCTCCTTATATTTATATCCAATATAATGACAATTTTCTGAGTTAGGAATGACCTTAAAACAGGAAGCCTGAATTACACGTATAGCTGGGGGATAAGATTCAGATGAATCCTAAAGAAGCATGAACTTAAAACTAAATTAAAACAAACACATCATTAAAAGTATGAAAACAGTCTGTTTCATTGAAGTACCGCTTTTCCTGGAGGCAGCTTCAGTTTGGAGGACACAGACAGTGATATTAACTTCCTGCACTTTGCTAAGCTGAGGCAAAAAAAAGGAGAAAACAGCTATAATTGTATTTTCTAATGAAATGTATGATTTCAGAATCACATAGGTAATTCAGACTATGTGGATATGACTCTCACTTCTTACAGCTACACTTACGTTGGTTAGCTTTTCCATTACAAATCTTATTCTTATTTTTATGATTTCTAACTAGGCATAAAATTTCACAGTATGACAAAGGCTTTCAATATAAGGTCTTACCTTGGACATAGACTACTAGGTTTCTTTCTCTGTTTTTAAATTTTGAAATGCTTTTAAAGAAAGTTAGGCCATGATTAAGTGGAAGGGAGGCAACAATTAAAAGTCTATCAGTCCCAAGTGCTTTCTGCTCTTGTGTAATGAATAAAGAATTTATAGGTCTGATTCTCAGCTTTATGTTAGTGAAACTGCAAGGATTTCAGTGGAGTTATTTTGAGTTACAGCCACAGTGAAAGGAGAATCAGGATGTATTGCACTAAATAAACTTAATACACAATATACGGTCCGACTGGATTCAGTTTTAAAGAAAAATAACACAAAAGAAAAATAAAGAAAAGAAAAAAGAAAAAAAAAAGAAGCAAAGTAAACAGCCATGAGAGTTCTGCAATAACATTTAGCAAACAAATATTACTCTGAAATTCTGCATTTCCCTGACATTCAGGAAGAACTCTACTGAACAACGCAGAGTGTACATAGAAAAAGGGCATGTGATATCTTAGAAGCACAAAGGCAGCAGAGAAGTCAAACTTTGCAAAATATGGAAGATTGTATACAGAATGAAAGAAAGAACACAGAAACGTCTCGTGCTTAAACAGCAGAAGTAAGCAGATTCTGTTAAAGCTTATATGATTCCACTTAACACTTCTGAAGTTTTGCGCTTAATAGGAACAGGTTTCATAGGACTCCTTTTCCTTAGCAGGAGTAATAACAGTAATATTAAACTCCTTTTAAATTGCAACAGTTTTAATGTTGACACTCTTCTGTTACACCAAGCAGCGGTATTGCACCAATCTCAGAACAATGCATGCTATTACACAGCCTTATTAGGCTTATTATTTTCTATTGCTTTGGCTCAGTGGGACTATTGCTCTTCAAGGCAAGAAGTTCTGTGTACAAGTCTTAACACAAGCAAAGCTTTACTCACTCCGGGTTACCCTTGTGCAACTCCTTTGTTTTCAGAGGAACAGCTCTAGATTTACACCACATCTGCTGAGAATGCGTGTGACCTGCTGAACCGAGGGAAGGATCTCTGCCTTGGGACTTCAGTTCTCCGAAGTCACTGCCAACAGTGGGATGCCAAAAACCTGACCAAGTAAGTGAGGTGCTCAGTACATGGTACATGTGATCCCTTTCTCTCTCTTCCACTCCCCAGCCCTGAATGATGGCAGACTGTCAAGGGAAATGGAGGAATACTGTGCCTTGAAGCTTCAGAGAATAAAGCTACTGTTACCCTCAGCCACGCCACATGTTTTGCTTGCATGCATCAGAAGAGAGTGCACAGAAACAGAGCACAGCAAGGCTCACCAGTCCATCTATGAATTTATTTGGGTACAGCTGGCCATTCACACATACCTGAGCTCAGGATGAAATCCACAGATGAATGACATGGGATATAGCACCAGCCTCTGCATTTATGAAGAAACCATAGCGCTTCAATATATCAAGCTGTGTCCCTATAAAGTCAACTTCTTTGCTGAGGAGAATTTAATTTAACCATAAGCAGTAGAGAGGCAAAGACTGCTTTTCTAGTAAGCTCTATCATAATGTGAAGGGAAAAGTGAAATTGCAGAAAAGTTCATGTGTGGCATTTCTGGTTTATATTAGTCTGTTGGGTTTGTTGGGGGTTTTTTTTGTATGACAAGCATGAAGACATCAACTTATTTCATTCACTTTTGGTCTGATCAATCTCATGCACCATTTTTGCATGTTAAATTAAAAAAGATGGTTTTAATTGAACTTTACAAACTAGCAGGGACTGTGTTAGGTTTTGAAAACCATAGTCCTTTTCTTAATTTCATTCTCATATTTGTGACAGCTGGGGAAAGAGCTCAAGTAATTTCAACAGGACATCATTTTCTGTGGGAGAAATACAGAACCAGTGATGTGTACAGAGCAGCCTCATTTTTTATCTGACTACAAAGACCAGGATATAAGCATTCTCAAAGTGCATTATTTTAAATTTGGAAAAATCACACTGACAATGCAGACCATTTCAGTCATAACTAAAAATTACATATTAGCACAGCTCTAATAAATCAGTGATATTTTAAACCAAATAAATTTGTATTTAACATATATCTAAAAATAAAGCTCTCAATTAAGAACTGGAAATTTAAGTGCTTAAAAGATGTTGAGCTCACAGAGTTTGTTTTTTAGGTCAATGTATCAGCCAGTGACATGTCATCCCACTGAGGGGTCTTCCCTGAAAAGTCTGATCCAATCAGACCATTTCCCTGAAACCTTCAGAAATAGAATATCTGAATTCAAGCAGTCTCAGATCATTCCCAACATTTGTAACCAGCAACAACGCATTTGAATAAATCCAGTTTTATGGAATCAATATCAAAATTTCAATGTCAAATATTTTGCTGGCTGAACATAATGCCCCTCTTACACATGAGCCCTTTTTCTTCTCCAAGCTGTGGCCCCTTTCTTGCTTACACTAAGAGAGCAGACGGTCAGCATAAATATGTAGAATGTTTGGTTGTTAAACCCAGAAAATATTGAGCACTAAAAATAATACATACATTGTTTAGATGCTCCAGAGTAGCTCTCCAAGTTTCGTTGCAGCTTTTGAAACTCTAGTCCACAGTGTGGAAATATTGCAGTTTAATATGCTTTCATAGAAGCTCCTTGTCACCTTCTGCTGAACAAATACTGTAAAACAACATTCTTGAACATTTCCCTAGTGTGAAAATAAATTAAAAAAAAAAAATTTGCTTCAAAGGCAAGCACAACTGTTTAAATAAGTTTCCCACCAATATTTTGGTATGCATGATACCTCCCTCACAAGAATACTTACAAAAGTGAGAGACTTTGACATATATATATGCAAATATGTTCACACAAAAATTTGCTCAAGGGATGATTGTCCTAAAACCTCTTTGCAAAAGTCTCTTAGCCAACCTGGGGTAGGAACAATGCCATGTGAGGGAGGTGATCTATCACAAACTGCAAACAAATAAGTAGATGAAGACACACTCAAAACAGTTTGCAAAACAATCACAGGCTTTAATATATGTTTCCATGCAGGGTTTCTGACCAGTTTCAAACTAAGATTCATTTCAAATGTCTCCTCCCCCCACCAAAAAAACTGGGGTGAATTCACCAGATGCATTATTTACCACATCTGTCACCTGGCTGTCAACTCAACACTTTTTTCCCCACTACTAACAAAAAGTTCAAAAGGGGAAGATCATCTGATTTTTCTTGACGACCCCTTTTTTATTTCCCAATCTGCAAGCACATATATTTGACATATTTAGCTTTGGCTGGTTTGTTTCAGGTTTGATACTTTTCAGAAGCTTACTGTATGTGTGTTACCATATATGTCTCAATATGTATTTTAAAAAAAAAGGAAAGAAAGGGGAAAAAATCATTCTGTTTCAAATAATGAGCATGTGCACCTTTTTGCCTCAGGCCTTCATACACAATTTAGCCAGAAAGCCAGGGCAGATCATGATTTAGCATTTGACATCTCTTGCCTTCAGGCCAGGGGAGACTAATACAGATTTCTGACTCTGAGCACACCATGGAAAAAAAAAGTGAGAGAGAGAGGCCTTTTATTGACTAAATGATAAAGAGGTTTGTAATGATAAATAACAGTCATTTTATTGTGGAATTCCCCAGAAAAGATGCATTCTGCAGTGTCTGAAGAAGCCTAAAAGCCGAAGCTGGTTCCCTGTGGATCCAAACCTGTTAAGCTCCAATCTTTCTGGGCAGAAATAGAGGTCGCAAATTGCATAGGACCTGCACTATTAAAACTGTATAAGCATGATACATAATCACTGCTGCATCCAGGACAGTTAGCACTAAGAGGATTAGCTGAAGGCTGCTTCTGGGTTTCTGTCCCTCAGCCTGCATCTAAAACAAGCCTGGTGCACACCCAGCCTGCTTGAGAATTTTCTGCCAGCTTTGATCGATAGTTTAATTGTAAACTTTGGGAGCAATAATGGATAATTCAGCTTGAACCGTCCATTATAAGCGCTGTTGCTGAGGATGGAGCCTTCAAAATTAAACAAGAGTTGTGTAATATTATTACATTTGTACCACTCACCTACAGTTAAATTCCATTTACAAATACTGTCTTGACAATGTATGGAGTTCAATAAACATAGGCCCAGGTGGGTTGAGTGGGGAAAGGAAAGAGGAAAGAGCTGAAGCCAATTATTTGCCATTTATTCTGGAAAGATTTTTATTTTAACCTCACATATTGAAACACATAGAAATGGAAACAGGGAGACAAGAGATCGAGACAGATTCAAGCATAGATCTAAGTTGTGGTTACTGTTGTGACTGCAGCACCATGATGGAAACATACATGAATGGCCATGGAGGGATTGTGGTATCGTGGTACCGGTGAAAAAATATCCCAGGGAAGTGGTAAACACGCATTACTCAGACCATGTAGTCTACGTTGGTGCAATCAAATTTTTATTGCTACCTAAACCAGTTGATTGAGCTAGACTAGGGATATTTGTGCTATCATATGGGTCATTTTCCAAAACACTAGAAGACACAGCAGGGTTCTGTGGTGAGAAATCACCCTGTCTTGGAAGATGAATAGACAAAATGGCCAGGAATTTAGCTATCAAGTTTTCTGGCAAACACACTCTACAGTATTACATATGCAGACACTTCCATCCAATTCCAAACTGAGTAGTGACAGAGTGAAGCCTGTAAGAACACGGATTTTGAAATAAAAGAACCAGTTGTGCAGGCACAAACCAAGTTCTGTTCACAGGACCAAGATTCAAGTTTTATTACGTATCTCTAAATAAATTAGTTGCATGGATAGAATTTGTTTAAAAATGAGAACACAAGGTTAGAAAAGTAGTTCTTGCTACCAGCTTTACAATGAATTTAAAATCTTAAGTCAAGTTTACTCCATATCTTAGAACAATATTAACCATTCCATAACTAACTTGAATTCAAATGAATTCCCTAATCCTAACAAAACATGTGAGTTAGGAAAGAATGACAAGGTCACGAAGAGCCTTCTCACTCCTTACAAAGACTATTGACTTCCATCAAAAGTCTCCATGAAGTTCATCTTAGTTTTCAGAGCTGAACTTTCCTGTTTTGTGCTAATGACTGGGATTCAAGACCAGAAATATTTTGATCTGGTTGTTTTCTTTGTTTTTGAGAAAGCGACACCCATGTTTAAGTGTGTACTACATACCGAAGTCAGCTAAAGCTCTTCCTACATGCTTTCTCATGCCTGGCTAGTATGCAGCTAAATGCATAGTATCCTTACTGCCTTTCTTATCACCCAGCTGTGACACCAAACAGAAAGCTGTCCAGCATGAAAAAAGGAGCAAAAAAGCAACGGGGTTTTTGTTTGTTTGTTTGCAAACCCAAAGCTCCATTTGAAAAATTAAGCAAGGAGAAAACAAACTAGCAATTCAACAGGTGTAATTTGTGGGCCAAGAAGTTACTGAACTTGGCAGATGAAGCCAAGTAGCATTAATCTCTGCAGCAGAACAGCACTTGCACTGTGCATAAGCTGTTCCTGTAGAATGGCTCGAACTTTCATGGCTCAGAAGTCTTCAAGGAAATCTTCATCTCATTCCACTCCTTTTCTTTTATGGCGAAGATATATCTGTTCCATCTGTAATAAGTTCTCTGTAAAATGGTGCAGATGTTGGCGTCATAAAGTAACTGCAGGTTTTTAGCCTTTCACTGTGGTTTTCCATTTTGGGGAATGAGGCAAATAAAGGTTTTCTTTGCTGATCACGGGTTTATAATGCTACCATATTGCTGCCAGCTCTGTTTTGCTACAGCCTATGCAAACTGCATTACAGGGAATCTGGGCATTACCTATGGCTCTAATAGTGTATGCTCAGAGACAATCAAACTGGCATCCACTATACCAGTAATACAGGGCTCTAAGATCACCCTGTCAGTGATTCTGGATGGACCAAGAGCAAAATCTATATGTAAGCAGACCATAACTTGCTTTTGGTGTTCACATTCAAATCTCAAGTACAAGCATACACTTCCCCAAATGAAGATTACAGGCTAGGAAAGGGTACAGGTCAGAGTCTCACAGTCTGTTGGATACCCCATGTTTTGTAGGTTATCCCTCTATATTCAGTACGACAGTATATGAAATTAGGTACTAACCAGCATAAGTAAGGTTACCAGTGTTACACTCTGATCCTTAGGTAATCATTCCCTTTCGAAATGAAACAGCTCTGCATTGAGGAGTATGGACCCGAGCCTTTATGGTCTCCCTCTTCATGGGGAAAAAAGAAGGGACAGCATCATACCTCTCAAAGTTCTTGCTAAAGACCTCCTGCAAGACTGTGGACAATTTTCTTACATCTCCCTATGCCTCAGCATCCTTGCCAGCACAGTACAGATAACAATTTTGTAAGTTTAGCTGAGGGGCTGTGCAAATAAAAGACATTAAAAATTGCAATATTATGTCCAGTTTGATTTGAAATAATGAAAATGGCCCATGTGAAATGTCACGCCTATGATAAATTCCTACCTTCTACCACTTCCCTGCTGCAATTTCCACAGCTGGTTTAACCTTCACATTTCCAGCTCAATCTATTTTACACTAAGCCCTCAAATACATAGATAGGTACATACTGCAAATTGCACCAAGCTAATAATACATAGGTTGTATACCTGAGGATTCAGGCAAGACTTTGACGTATTTAAGAGTGCTATTTGGTTTTTTCCCTTCAAATTGATCATATGAATTTTTTTTTTTTTTGCCAAATCTTTAACCTGATCAGGCAAATGTTAGGAGAATGTGACAGAGTCGGCTATCAACGACAAGCACAAGCCAGCTTATGAGCAATTCTGCTTGGCAAAGGATGCTTCAGGATTAAAAATATGAGTGGACTGAAGTTGGTGACATACAGCCATTTTGCACGATACTAAGGCTAAAAGAGAAATACAAGTAAAATCAACAGTCCAACATGTTTTCCAGCATTTGTGGGTCCTTCACATAAAAAGAAATTAAGGAAGAACTGTGTGTGTGAAAATAAGGTGGAAGTTGTGCTTGGCCTAGTTACCGTGGTGACTGACACGGTTCAATCTATTAAATTGTGTCCTGTGGTCACAAGCCATCAACCTGTGCTCAGCAAACAAGGATAAGTAGTTAGCATCCCTCAGAATGGAGACAATGTTATCCCATTTACTGATTTAATAAATGCTGGAGATTTCCTCCTCCCTTTCCTGAGAAACAAATTAAGGACAATGTATAACGTTTGAAGGGAAAAAAGTAAGCTATGCACATAAGCTAAATCCTTTTGGTTGTGTAAGTAACAATATAGTTTGGCCTTTAAGAATCATTGGCTTTGCTTAAAATGGATAGACCAAAAATCACCAACTGAAACATCACTATTCGCTTTAATGTCTCTCCCTCCCTTTTCCACTTCCTGAGGGCAGCCACCACTCTCAGGACTGTTCCCTCCCCCCCCTTTTTTTTTCCTCTGGTGTACCAAAATCTTGAAATTTATTTCTATCAGAAAGCTCAACTAAGCTGTAACAAGAAGACATACAGAACCAAACCACTGAAGATAAGCACACCTAATTATTCAGCGCACATAGGCTCATTCTGTCTAGGGGCAGTGCTATTATCGCCCAGAGCTCTGCGTTAGTTGCTCCAGGATGAGCTCTGATCCTTCAGACCTTTCGTCTCTCTCTTGCACTTGACATGCAGTGGATGTCCACAGCCCTCTCTCACTCAGAGCTGGATATTGGAAGGGTTATGAAAACATTTCAAAGGGACAAGGGTTCTGCTTTTTCTCAGCAGGCTCACACGAAATGAACTAAACTAGCATTTGCAACTGTGGAGTTTCTTATTCCCAACTCTCCTTGGCTCTCAACAGCATTTTTACTCAAGACTAATTTTATTTTGGTATATCTGATAAGAGATTAAAAAAAAATACACATTTTTGGTTGAGATACGGTATTCATGTGGGCATCCAGCCATCCCTTTCAGAAAGAAAAAAGTACTTTTCTACATGCTCTTTATTTTTCTGTTTGTAGAATAACTTCTTGGCAGATGCTGGTTAATTGATATGCACATTTCCAAGGTCACTTTTTACAGAGAAATAAATATTTTTCTCTGTTCCCTTTCTAAATCCCTGTGTTTCCCTCATGCTGATACCTATGACAACAGGACTGTATGTTTGAAGCATGAGGTCACATTCAAATTTTGGCAAGCACGCACCTTTCCTTGAAAAAGGTTTTTGCTAACTACTCAGCAATGCTCTCTGATGGCACATATGACAGCATGAGCAGCTTGGGAAGAAAGAGTCATGGAAATCTGGTTCAAAGAACAAACTCCAGTTTGGAAAGAGCCTCATTTGTTGGTAACAAGGGTTATAACCACAAGAAAACTATCACTAAGAAATACTGGTATTCTGATTCACTGTTTAGTAGGATCCTTTTCCATAGCCCCCAGCTCTGGCTGAGCTCCACCGCCATTATAAACCCATGATAAAACCCCTCTTGATTTTAACAGGATGAGTTATGCCAGTTATATCACTTGCTTTTAAACCCCCTCCCAGAGTGTCCTTATATCCACATCAGATATACACAATCATCTGTGTTTATTTAGTTACTTACTGTCCTTCAAGGTTTTGCAGCCTGTGATTTGCTAGAAGAGGCTTGTGTTCAGCTCCAGCATTTCCATTACCTCTGAGCGGCTCCTGCTTCCAATCACTTGGTGGTGCTGCAGGAGAAGAAGAAGGGGCCCCTCCTGGTCTGGTCATGGGCAGCTCATTGTTCCTTCTTTTCTGGAAATGACTAATGAAAAGGATAGTCTGGAAATATGTTTTGGCCACTCAGGGAGACAACTGACCAAACACATTACTCCATTCCAGCTACATTGCTTTTAGCACCTGTTGGAAAACAAGAGAATAACTCCTTCAGTGCCATGAAGTGCTGGGATCCGTGCCCAGCACAAGCAAACCAGCCATCTTTTAAAGTGAAATGGGCCCTATCTTTGGGATTAAAACATGTCATTTACTGCCTTCTATACTGTAGTAGCAGGCAGGCACATCAACCTGGTCATGTGGTGATAACACATTAAACAAGAGGCAATCCATGCCGTGACAGTCTTAAAGCTGCAAGACAAAAGAAGGTGGGCAGTAGAAGAAACAAATGTTGGTATAGAAGAGATTTATATTTAACATTAACTGCAAGAAGGGAGGTCATACCACAGTTCTGCCAGACCTTTCTCAGGAATTCAGAAAAGGCTCTTTAGCAGAGACAACAATGAAACTTATGTTAAAAGTAAGCATGGTTCCGAGTCAGGGCTTCACCAAATCTTCACCAGCTCCTGCCAATCACTTTAAAGAAAAGTCCTATGGAAATTCAGAGGAAGAGAACACTTATGAACCTTTTATAAAATTCTGAAGAGATGAAAAGGCAGTTCCATACCCTGCAGTGGAATTATATAGGAGAACTCAAAAACATAAAGATAGGCTGTCTTCTATTATATTGCATGTGTTGGTAGATTGCTTTCTATTAAAATGTGGTTGCTAAGACATTAGTTGCAGTACAGGTGATGTTCAAGGCTTGGCTAATCGCAGTGGAAGAAAAATCCTCACAACAGCTTCTTCTTCTTGACATCTTCTACCTCTTTGATTGGCTCAATATAGCAAAGTCACTACTCTTAGGAAAGCTAAGCAGACTACTCTGCTAACAGCCTCCATGCACGTGGGAGTCAGGATTCCAGTTTGAATGCTGAAACCTGCAATATGCTCACATCCGCACCAAGGCAAATTTTCTTTACATGCTGCTTTTATGAAGATCAGCAACTGAAGGAAACAGACATTGCTCTAAGCTTTGGCAATGGCTAGACCAAAATCCTTCAGCAAAGAAGCACTCACAAAAACCAGACAATAATTCCCTCGTGCTGACACCCGCTTCCAGTCCTTGCTGTAGCGGCAATTCACCTTCACAGTGTTAAACACGTTTCCATCTGTGGGCTGCCAAAAACCAGCATTTACTTTTGAGTAGAAATGAACTGACTTTAAGCACAATAGAACTGTTTTTTTCCCTTTCTGTGTGGGTGTTTCTTTACTTGAAAGAAAGCTACTGTATAAAAGACAAGGAAAGCATCTTTGATGCGTATGTGCCATTTTAAAATAAAGGCTCCCTCTCACATACGCAGAATTTTACCAAGAAGTAGCAATTACAGGATTATCTGTTACTTCAAACATGAATTCTTTGGATACTGTTCTTGCCTTGCTTTGTTACGTTAATAATTATGTTTTAAGCAGTCTGGGTTTTTTTTGTATTTATAAACTGTAGTTCAGTATTAAACGTGCAATCACAGAATTGCTCACCAAAAGGGAAGTTTGCTTTCTGTCCTGTTATAACAAGTTTCAGCAGGTAGCTAATTAACATAAAAATATTTCTTCAGTCCCTTTTCAGGAAGACAGAGGGTAGACAAGTGATGAATCTCTGAATGAGGCTTTGGTTTTGTCTTTCTTAAAGACCTGATGAAGTAAGTGTGCTTATTCCTCCATAAAAATTTGCATTTGGAATTTGGAAAAGCTGTTTTCACGGCATTCAGAAAAATCATGCAAGCACTAAGTAATTCATATCAGGCAAACCATCAGCCTTTATTAGCATTCATGCCTTGATCAAGAAGATAGGTATTTTTGTCCAAATTGCTGACTGCAACCTAACCATAACTGCAAATCAAGGCATCGACAGGCTTTTAGAAAAGCCAGTGCTTCAGGCACAGCTGGGGGATGGGGCTGTGGCGGGCAGTGATCTGTGCTAAGGGACAGCACACGCAGTCTCTGCAAGGCCACAGACAAACATTACAGTAAAAAGGGCTCAACAGTTGCCTTCTGAGGTGCCCTATATATACATTGGGATAATAACATGTACTGAGGCCAGGAGTCTAGAAAAAAGTTTCAGCTCTGGTATTTAATACAGAAGAAATTTGGTCACTCCTGTGACTCCTTGGGAAGCCCCAGGAGAGGAGACACATAAATACAAACATCTATAAATCAGACTGGAGTCCAAAGGCTGCAAAGGTACTTTAAAGTCACCTCAGCTTTCTCTTATGCACCTTGGTCTGTAAGTTGGACACTACATCTTTCAAAGAATTTTACTGTTATAATAAACTCACACACAGAGGTTCAGAAGAAAAAAAATACAGGGGGTGGAGTAGGAGGTAATTGAACATGTCAAACAGTAGTTGTTTTTTTTTTCCCTGACAGAGCTATTTCAGAAATGTTACGAGTTTCACTGTCTGAAATGTAAAAAACATTTTCCTTCAATATTTTTTAAAGAAATTTGTTCTTTCCAGAAGGGCAGCTTTCATTTAAAAATTGACCTAAAATTTCAAAAAAGAAAAGATTTAAAAAAAAAAGATAACTTATAACTCAGTATACACTGGACAAAACACACTGATTGATTGGAAACATTTTTTTTAACAAAAACTAAAAACATTCTGTGCTGGTTCAACCCACATAAAACAAAATATCCTTTATTCACACCAACAGTCATAACACCTGTGCAAGGCACAGAAATAGTATTGTTCTCTTCTTGAGGAAGCTGAGCACACAATAGTCCAGTGACTTACCCAAGATCACATAAGTCAATATTATTGCAGAGAATTATTCCTTTCCCCTTTCCTTGTTAGTGAAAACTATTAACAGGTCCATCAGAAAAAGCTGTCATCTCATCCTGCCAGTCTCTGCAAACAAAAAGAAACAGCCCAAGTGAAACAAGGTAGATCCTATCACAGCCATCTTGCATGCACCATGCTTACAATTTTTCATTCCGAGTGGAGGTTTTTTGTTGCTGTTGATTTCTTAAATCTATGAAAGCATTGAGCATAGACCTAATATCAGAACATTCAGCAATACTTCACATCAGATGGAAGCCTCCTTTACACCCAGGCTTTGATTTTTCCTTCTGAGATTTCCAAAGCCATATCCTGTCTAAAATAAGCACTTCCACCTACATGAGATTTTACACTTGTTTACTTGACATGCAAACAACAAATATCAAAGAAAATAACTCTACTCTTCTATGGCAGCTCCCAGCAGATCCTGTAAAAACAGTTCTCATGAGCATGAAGACCAGGGTATTGATGAAGAGCTCCTTGGGATGATTACACGTATGCATAGAGAGGAGTTTCAGTGTACCAATGACACACAGTTCTCTCTGCTCTAGTTCACCCTTCATGTTAAGTCTCTGGTTTTTGCTGCTAAACAGCACAGCTTTGTTGTTACCCCTTGTGCACTAGGATTGTAGGCACCTGAGATGTGCAAACTCTGCCTTAATTCCACATTTGTGGAATCTACCACCCCAAGATTTTAGTCCCTTCCTGGACTCCTGCATTCCACTACAGTTTCAGCAAGAAGGAGGAACAAAGACTATCTTATCAAAAAGAAAGAAGACATCCTTTATTCTCCAGCAAAAAGCATGCCCATGATGCCTCACAAGTAGTTTGACTCTTTTATTTTTAAGCTTGCAGTTTGAGGAAGAAGAAAATAATGATTGCAGCTTTTGTAATTCCATGCATACCTCCCAGAAACATTCCAGTTCTATCCAGACCACAGAACCCCCTGCTTTCCAACTACAGGCATGTGTTAGCAAAGCCTGGACAGAAACAGGACTAAAATGAGACCACAACATTCATTTTTATCTTTGACTCTTGGCACTGAAATGCAGGTCTATAGAGATGCCACAAAGCCATTTTGAAAATAGCTTCCAGAGGACAAAGTTAAAATCTGGTCTTCACTGCCCTTTGTCCTGCAGATAGAGATTGCTAGAGATAGCCTCTGTTCTAAAGTGTTTACAGACTGCAGAGGAAGCAGACACGCAATTTGCCTAAATAAGCATGAAAAGATGACGGCAGACTGAGGAGCTGATCCTGTTCTGCTGCTGCTCCATACAGATTAGCATAGAATATTTAGTGCATTTTTATTTGCATAAATATTTTGCCTGCCCTGTTGAAGTGACTCAAAATGAGCAAAGACTACAAAATGTGCTCTTTTCAGTGGAAGAGCATCTCTTGAGAAAATACCAACATTTGCACTGCCAAAGATTACCATAAAAAAAAAACTCCAACAAAAAGCCTCCCACACAACTCTTGTACTACAGGTATTGCCCTGCATTTATGTCAGAATCTCCTTTTTACCAAGAGCTGTCTTGGGCAGAAATAGAAGACTGGTCTTTCACATGTCCCAGGAAGCAAATGTGCATGATACCTGTCTTAGTTCTATATCCCAAAGACAACCCATGTGTCAGGAAGATGATATTGTGTATCCCTGTATACTGTGGATGACCATGGTCAAGATCAAGACCCAAACTACTGCTAATGAAGCTACCTCAGGAACAGCAGCCAGCAGTCAGAGGCCGGGCAGCACTGGCCAAGTCAGCACCTCTGCACAGAGCTGCACTGGGTGTAAAACACCACGAGCGAAATGCATGAGGTGAGTGGAGCTGCTCAGAATACTTTGCAAAACGCACGCTGTTATCATGGCCAAAACTTCTCGCAAAGTCACGTTTCAGTTTTCTGTTTTGCTTGAGTTGGGTTGAGCTACTGGACTCTAAATCTGACACGTGCACACAAGAAGGCTTTAAACAGTTTACTTCTCATTACCAGTAATGGAAAAGAATGTCTAACCCTAAGAATAGCCATGAAATAAGATTGTCTCCTGGGTCAGCTTTTGTTGTAGCTCCATCCTAATTATTTCCTGTTTGCTTGTTGTCCTACTCTGCAGCAAAGAAAACGTAATTCAAGACATATTAGATGCATATCTTGAGAATGTTGAAAAATGATGTTCATGTGTATCAAAATCAGTTTTTAAAGGCAGAATCCTGCATTCTTTTCTGAGAACTGTTGTAGTTCATCAGTTGTCTGTCAGACCTCCTGTCACGTTCAGATGAATTGACAAAAATCCCATTACAAGATGCAGAAAAGCAGTTTCTTCCTGCAATTACATTTTGTAAGTATTAAATCCAGACTACACAAAGCAATCTGTCAGCAGTAAATTCAATAGAGACACATAATGGTTGTAATAGATTACAGTTGTGGTAAAATGTTATAATAGAATAATAATTCCTAATTAATTCATAATTGCATACCAAAGTTTTCCTTTTTCACTTCTCAATGTTAAGCAGTAACCCTATCCACACACATTGTACATCAGTTAAAGAAACCTAATAACTACATACGGAATCATATTTAATGTGAGTGAGCATGAACAAAAGCCATCTCTAGCAGTAGGCATACTTCAATCATCCAGAACAAAGATCTGTCAGGACCACTCAATAGGAACTCCTTTTGGCTAGCACCCCTCAGTTTCCTTATCATGAAAATCAGCAGGCTGACCAGGGTTGCAAGAAGAAAGCTGTTGTATGCCAGACTTTGGAAAGATATGGGGTTAGAACGTTGTCTGAGACACGTATCTTGTCTCAGGACTCAGAAATACCTCCAGATCTACTGGCTGAGATGTACCCATAAAGACTAAGCATAAGATAACACAGGAAAACAAGAGGCCACCAACCCATCCTGTTCCAATATTTGATTAGAAGTATTTTTCTGTTTTGAGAATGCAAGATGAGCCTTCTTTTACCATAAACAAGCCTTTTCCAGCAAACATGTTAGTGGAAAGAAAAAAATCCCATAACTTCACGTGGAAGCTGAAGAACATTGCTAACTTTACAGCCACAGTCTGGGGAAAATTCCCATCAGAGTTCTGCCCACACAAGGCCTACTGCCTCAGGTGAGAACGTCTAATGTTGGAGACCACGGGAATCAGGGACTGAAGAGATCTACTAGGCTTCCAGAGTCATGTCCCTTGCAGACATGTCACAGGACAGTAAGAGTGGGTGATCCACAATTTAGCAATATGGAAGAGTTGTCAAAGATTATGTCACAACAGGAAACACTGAAAAAAAGAAAGAATTTAAATCAGAAGTCAGAGGCATCCAACATTTAACTAAAAGTTTAGAGAGATGTTTCAACTGAAGGATTAGAAGGACCCAAGGTGTCCACACACCCAGCTCTAAATCAAAGCAAAGGCTCTCAGGCGACTTAAAAGTTGTTGAAAAATGTACCACAATTGCCTGAGTTATTAGTAAAAACGTGGTCAGAGGATACTAATACCTTGCAAAAGATTAACAAATACTTAGTTGATAGCATGGTAAAAACAAGCAGCCTGTTCATAGACAATAAGAAGGAAATCAGTTGAATGGACTTATATGGTAACAAGCTATGATTATAAGTGGTATATAGAACAGTATCGACTTATTCAATAATTTATTAGTCCTTATTGGGCAATGGTTAACTTATACTAATCATTTTATCAATATATTTTTTATATGAAATGTGAATGAAAAAGCGCTAGTGGCAATCCTCGATATGACAATAACTCAGTTAACAGGCTGACACAAAAATCCAAGGAAGATCTATAAAACAGGCAGTTGAACATAAATTCTATCATGTAAACTTATGAGTTTCCAATGCATTAGGATTGCTTAGCAGCGTCAAAAATTCATTTAAAAAAAATAAAAGAAAGAAAAAAAAAGAAAAAAGATATTTGCATAAACAACACATCTAAAGAAAAAGTTCTGATAAAACTCAAGAGGTAAACAAAGTAATAGATTACAGGAATGTCTTCCCATGATTTAGAAATTAGTTGCGAGTTTTCAGTTTAGGAAGAAACAGAATGTGGGTCCAACAGAGTAATTAAAGAAAATACATGATAAAGGAAAGTAAGGTAACAGTGGGGTGGAAAAATGTGCTAAATTATGTGAGCTAGCCAAAACTAAAGAAGATTAATAGAAGATTTAAAAGGACCCAGCAAACCTAGGGCACGGTGTATTTGAAATTCAACACAGAAAAGGAACATTAACTTTCTCTGAAAGGAAAAAAAAATGAGTTAGTGCCACACGTGTATAAGTAGCTACTCCAATTCAGTGAAAAATAAAACAAAATCTAGAACACTGTTACAGTAGAAGGAAAACAATTTGGACAGCTGTATGAAGATATCTTATTATTGACCACCTGCCTACATGAAAACTAAAAACAGGTTCCATTTATGGAATAATATCAACAATGAAATAGTAATTATTTAAATTTATTATGTTTCTTTACTTCTAACATTAGCTTCATTATGATAAAGTCTATCTCAAAGAAAACGTAGCAGATAGAGAAAGAGCACAGAAATTAGTAGTGGTACTGAAAAACTTCCCCAGAAGTAGAAATGAGAAAGTTTAACACTATTCCATTGAGAGAAACACTGAAAAGGGTTAATATAATAGGAAAATAATGGGTACAGACAGGCACTTGACAGTGTGACTATTGGCTTAGCGTAGCTATGGCTCCCTTTTTAATGGACTCTGAAGAAATGCAATCTTCACTCCCAACTCGTTTACATACAACAAGTGGTTGTGTCTATCCTGCAGCTAGTGTGTGAAGCTCTGTTCTTCCCTCTTAGCCACCCATGCTTCCAAATATTTGTGGTTCGCTGATGTGCTGTATGACTGCTGACAATCTTAAATGTATAGTGCTGCCTCTTTATCATTGCAGTTTTGGGGCAGTGGTTTATGAACAGACAGTCATCTTTCATTTTTACCATCTTGTAAAATACCTGAGCACATAGGGATTGACAGAAAGAATCCAGATATTATCTGTTAATGTCATTATTTTATTATCTATTTCATAGGCAGTATAACTGTTGTTCAGAACATATTTATTGACTGTTGTTCAGAATATATTATCTTTTAGCCTTCTATTATTATTTGAAGCAATTCCCAAAGTCCTTAAGGTATCCTTATCCACCCAAAGCTTCAGGAATTTCTGAATGAATATGATGCAAGGACCACAAGAGCTGGGTCACAAGAAATGTCTTTTATTTTCAAAGCAAGCTGCTATTACTGTAGGCACCGATTCAAGCCTTGCCTTAACAGGCAAGAAATGATGACTGAGTTAACAGCACAGAATTGCCATGCTGAAAGACAAGGGGAACTGTTCAGCGCAGGTGCAAAATTCTGGGGGCTTGAGGCACATAAAGTCAATTCTCATAAGTAATCATCTTCTAACACTGCTATTATTTCAGGTGCTCATCACTATTTACATGGAAAACAGTTGTCATTATTTCCTCATCTTGCCACTTCAGAGAACTCTATAGGATTTAGATAATGCTTTTAAAAATTTGCATGGATTATTGAATTAAATCAAATTGATTTGTTGGCTTGAGGGGGGGTGAGAAAAAGAACCTTATTGCCATTACTCAGTAAGTTTATTACAGACTGTTCACAAAACAAAAATTACATGCTTTGTATGTTGTGTGGCAAACTTGAAACCACAAGTGTTTACATGTGCTGCACGCATACACTTTGGGGTTTTAATAGCTGGTTGACAAGAGATTAAAGGCAGAAATATGGCATTTTATTAAAGCAAACATATCAGTATGCCTGCCATGATAAAATGATCTAGTTTTCTTCAGACACAAAAGTTTCTGTTGAGTGATACCTTTGAAATTCCTTGAGGGCACCCTATTATTCACTTTCCTCAGCAGAGAGCAGCTGCAAATGGTCTCCAATTTTCAAAGAGTATTGCCTGGTCATTCTTTACTGTCAAAATGAAGAAGAGCATAAAAGTTAAGTCAATAAAGTAATATGAAATGCTTAATATAAAAATTCAAGAATGAATGATTAACCATTAAAAACTTACAGTAGCTATTTCAGCCAGGAAAAAAAAATTAACATTTCCCTTGAAACCTATTAACACTACTTGTAAACAATATTCTTTCTTGAAATATAGGACCTCTCCTAATGCTCTCCATACACACGGCATTTTTCTTATATCCACTTTACCTTCACTGATATGCAGCTGAATTCCTCAGGAGAGGGTGTTTAGAGCCCCTTCCTCTGATGCACTGAAAGAATGTATTCTTTTATTGTATTCCCCTTCACAAATACACCTAATCTTCAGCTTCAGGTCTTAAACTCCTTTCCTGATCTGAGAGTCACGTGACCTGTTGTAGCTGTTGACATGCCACCACCATTCCAGCCACAGTCAAGTGTCAAGCATAAAATTGATCTCATTCATTTGAGCCAGTGATAGCTACATTTACGTACAGCAGATGAAAAAACACACTTCCCTGCTGCGTTTACCAGAAGAGTACATTCAAAAATCACACAATTATCTCAATGCCTAAGCCTTAATCAAAGACAGGGTGACTGCTTACACTGAACACTGCCTGCACATCCTGCTGCACAGAAGACAGGGAATATGATCCAATTTTTAGGAAAACAGCAACTCTCTCATTTCTGGGTTTGCTTAGCCACCAGCTTTTCCTCAAGTGCTGAATGTGTAAGCAAGGTGTTGTGCAGGGGACCATGGGGAAACAATGATATGGAAGCTGTCTGTATTTGTGCATTCAAGACTGCCAGATGTATTGATCTAAAGCTACCAAAAAGACAACTTTAGTACACACGGGGTCAGAACCTGAGACTCCAGAGGCTCCACAGTGACAATGCATTGCAAAACATTACCTACAATCTCAAGGTGATTTGTAGTTTGCTTGAAGCAATTACATTATTAGAAAGAGTTTATGACTAAAATGATTCAAACATACAATGGTGGAATTAGAGGGTGCATAGCAAAGGTGAGCACCTGTGCTGTGGGAAGTCATAGTATAAGGCTCCAGTTGAAAAAGATGGCAAAGGAAGAGAAAGGTGACTGCCAGGGCTGGCTTCCTACCTCACTCATAGTACACAGGTAACTGCGGCTGTGATGGTGACTTCTCCGTCAGCTTCTCCTTCTTACTGGGATTTATGGGAACAGGTCAATAAGCAAACATTCTGTGCAAGGCAGTACATCACAGTGCCCAAGACTGTACCAGACTTCTGAATTTCGTGTCTACTGGATTTCGCATGTAGTGTCTGAAACAAGAAAACACACTTGCAGATCACTTTAGTTAGATCACCACCAGACTTTTGGGGAAGAACACTGCCTAGGAAAGTCAAGGTAACCGCGGTTTGGAAAAGTAAAACCAACAATAATAAATAACACCACCACTAAATAAAAATCCTTCAGTTAGGAAAACACTCTCTAAGAAGCACAGCAAATCTCAGCTCTGATAATCCAGATGACTAATACACGGAGATCCACTTGTAGTTGCAGCAGCTCCAGAAGGCTGAGGAATATAGATTATAAGGAGTGGGGTCCATTGTATACATCATTCAAGAGGATAACTTTATTCTGTCTTTAGACACAGGCGTCTAAATACAGGTATAAAGACAAATACAGACATATCCTAATAAGATTTCTGGTTATCTGCAAAACTGGAATTCCCACTTCACTAACTGCCTGTGAAATAGACAATGAATCTATGTTAAAAAAAATACATAAACCAGGGATCATAAGTCACATGTCAAAATGTAGTGTTTGGAAAACTGCACTAAATACAGGGAACCATGGGACTCTGTCCTTAGTGCATGGCCTAAACCTACACCAAAACACCTAATCACAAGCCTGACTCACGTATGTCAATAAGCAACTTGAAAAAATTCCCTGAAGTGCTGCTCAAATGTTGCTCTGAAGAATGGAAAAATGCATCCACATTCTTCTCTGTACAACAAAAGGTGGTCAAAGGAACACCATCTAACGCCAGGTATACAGAAGTCAATGAACTGAAATGAACTCTGCATTAACAGGCTAAAGCAAGGCCTCGTTTCTGTGTTACAAACCTTTATGCAAATAATGAGTAAGGAGGATGTTAAGTAGATCTTTCAAGATTGCAATTTCGCAACCAAAAAACCAAAAATATTACCAATGGATATTGCATTTGAAGTCAAATTTAAAGTAAGGATGGTAAAATCTGCATTGTAACTAACTAGTGATTCCTTTGATCTAGTGCTGTAGTGTTACAGCATTTACTCTAATAATCTTGGAAATACATGCTTTGCACATACTCTGATTTCATTTAGAAATACTAGGAGCATCTGATATTAAAAACCACAAAAGACTTTTCCACAAAGCTAGGAAAAATTCAGTGGGGTGCTGAATTTAATATGAAGTTTTTAATCAAAGCAGTCTTAATTCAAAGCATCAAAAGTGAGGATTGGTCAGACAGGCTTACACAAGTGTACAGAAAAGCTCACATCTCTGCTTAAACTAACATACTTTGACAAGTCCCATTGAAATCTGGAGCGCTTAGATTAAAAAACTAAGTTTTAGATTCTACATTTTTCTGACATGAATCTCAGTTTTCATGGCCTGTCGTCATTAAAGGTTGCTACTCCCTCCAAAGAATGACTAAACCTACGTATTTTAGACAGTTATTATTGGTTACCCCGACAGTTCTTTATCAACTGGAGTTAGTGAGAACCACCATGACTGGTTCAGCTAGCCAATAATTTCAGATTTCTTGTTAAAGTAAGAGTTCAATCCCACCTGTGAAGTAGACACTTAAGTAGAGTTAAGTGGGATTGGACCATATATATAGTAAAGCAGTGAGCAGCTCAGACATATTTATCACTTAAACTTCACAAAATGTAGTAAAGCTTTAAAGTGGAAGGTCATTGAAACCACTATACACAGATGCTTGCAACAGAGGAAGCCCCAAAAGTAAGACACAGGATGTGGAGGGGAGGCAAATAGACAAAACACTCTAATAAAAAGCAAGACAGATTTAGCAGCAATGTGTGGCATTAATAAATTATGTATGGTCTCTAAGTGGAATGGAATAAGAGTGTAAGAGACTTGCTAACGAAGTCAAATGAAAACTTAAAGGCAAATCAGAGATTAAGGATCAGATACATCTGAATAAAAGTAGATACGGCTGATGTAGACCTGTACGTTCAAGACCATCATCCAAGGATCCTCTTACAGGCCGTGGGCATCTAGCCATGAAGGAGCAGCACATTTCCAGAAAAACACATCTTGTCATGGTTCTTACTGTAATTTCTGCTCCTTACACAAGATAGTAGAAAAGAAGTGCCCAGCACACAGTTGTGACAAAAAAACTGTGTTCAACGGTGGCTTTCATACCTTTACTTATCCTCTTCAAGACATGCTAAACACCATCTACATGGAATAAAATGTAAGACTAGAAGTTGATGTCAGTCACGCTTTTCTGAAAATTTCTTACTCAGACTTCTTTCTCCCATATGAAATCTGTTGGTCAGACATAAGTCCTCATGATCATTTTGTTTGTTTGTTTGTTTGTTTTTAAACATATTCTTTTTTCTAGATGAAGGTTCAGTGAGTTCTGGCTAAAAACTAAATTGCATCCCTTAACCATACTGTTGGCGTCTAATTTGTGCTCGTGAATTTAATTCCTACAGACCATTTTCCTTATAAAGGAACATTATAGAAATGAGATGTTTCCTATACTGTTTGATGAAAAATGTTAAAGATCTGCCGTGGCTTCTTTGATATGATTTCTTGTGATAAGCGGCAGAAGCCTTCTATATTTGAATTGTGTTTCATCACCAATCAGACCACATTCATCTGTGAAAACAGCAGCACTAGTTCTACTGTTGTCTAAATCAAAATGGAGCTGTCATAGAACACTTCAGAGCATTTATTATTATAAGGTATTTACTGCAACCAAAATACACTCCCCAGTTCATTCTATATATATTTATTGTCATTTGGTAGATGGCCACTACCAAGGATAGTGAGAGCATGAACAGTTCAGGCATGTTTGGGCATTCTGTACTATTCTTTTTGATGACACACGTCTACATTGCTTTGCCACATAGTCATGTACCATTTGGTATAATTCTAAAAGCCCCAAATCTTGGAGCCCTGTATGAACTTTTCTCATTTTTAAGCCAATCTCATGGTTTTGGAGGATATGGGCTGACATGTGAATTCAGAATGCGTAGCACTGGCAGGGATGTTGCACTGCAGTAGACACTACGTATGTCAAGGCAGCCCTCAATAATTAATAGTGGGAAAAGTCCATGTAAGAAGTTTTTAGGACCCTAAGAAAATTCTCCTAAAACATTTTTGTAGTTGAGATAGTACAGTTCAATCTTTATGAGTGCCATTTCAGATTGTCTTCTTCTGTGTATTAATTAAGGATTTCTATTCTTTGCTTCTGCAGTGAATTATGGGGTCCAATTCAGGAAGAACATGATTGCATTCAATGGAATATCACTGTTCTAACACACCTATGAGATGAGAAGCAGATCTCTAAGACACAGGATATACCAGATACTGATTCACACTAACCTTAAGCACAGCCTATTGCATTCCATTTTCATTACACCTCCCCACCACAGCAGAAGCACTCATAATGGAAGAGAGTGTCTACAAAACAATCTCAGGAGGAAGTACAATTCTATATGGTGGTGTTCTGCTCTAAGCTTTCTTCCATCAGCCTCATAAAGCATAGGAGAAACTTCCTCTTTTCCATGAATATTCAGTTCACAGCCTTTTGTAGAAAATCATCTAGAGCCGTCCTGATAGAGGGTGACATCTTGATCACACATTGACACATTACATTGCATCCCATCATCTCAAATCATAATTGAAAAGAGTGGCTGCATTCCACAGTCTCTGAATTCTTTCAAGACACCTCAGCAATCTACGAGTGAAAGGTAGGATAAATTATTACAGGAGACTTCTCAGCATGGCTGTTCTAAATCAAATGCTGTCAAATAATTTTCAACTTTCTTTGATCTGCACTCAATCTCTGTGTTCTTTGCTGACCTATAGTACAGACTCTCCTTGACTTCCACTCCTTTCTTTTTCAGCCTCTCTGCTCATAAACTTTTACTTTCCTTTTTTATCATGTACGTGTAGGAATATAAAAAAACCCCGAGATCCAATGGCTTGGTGACTTTTATTTTATAGTTGCTTAAAAAAAAAAAAAACCAAAACCAAACCACCAACCTAATAAGTGTGGTAGGAACCTAAAAAGAAATGAGAAAAAGACAGGAAGTTAAATAATCTTGCAAGAAGTGAGAATATGATGTTTTGGGCTGAGAAAATATTCTCCCTAAGGTGTTTTATGGTTATAAGAGACACATCACACAAACTCTATATCTGATGGCTCCTACAATATCTTTTATAGGAGTAATGACTATAACTTAAAAAGCTGGTCAGAGAGAAGACTCAAGCAGCAAAAGAAAAAAAAGGAATAGAAATCACAGAAATATAGAATCATTTAGGTTGGAAAAGACCTTTAAGATCATTGACTTCAGCGGTTAACCTAGCACTGCCAAGTCCACCACTAAACCATGTCCCTAAGCACTACATCTACCCATCTTTTAAATACCTCCAGGGATGGGGACCCAACCACTTCCCTGGGCAGCCTGTTCCAGTGCTTGACAGCCCTTTCAGTGAAGTTGTTTTTCCTAATATCTAATCTATACCTCCTTCTGGCGCAACTTGAGGCCATTGCCTCTTGTTCTATCGCTTGTTACTTGGGAGAAGAGACTGACCCCCACCTCACTGCAACCTCCTTTCTGCAGAGAGCAATAAGGTCTCTCCTGAGCCTCCTTTTCTCCAGACTAAACCACCCCAGCTCCCTCAGCCACTCCTCATAAGACTTGTGCTCTAGACCCTTCACCAGCTTCATTGGTCTTCTCTGGACACCCTCCAGCACCTCAATGTTCTTCTTGTAGTGAGGGGCCCAAAACTGAACACAATATTTGACGTGCGGCCTCACCAGTGCCGAGTACAAGGGGACAATCACTTCCCTAGTCCTGCTGGCCACGCTATTCCTGATACAAGCCAGGATGCTGTTGGCTGCCTTGGCCACCTGGGCACACTGCTGGCTCACATTCAGCCAGCTGTCAAACAACACCCCCAGGTCCTTATCCGACAAGCAGCTTTCCAGCCACTCTTCCCCAAGCCCATGGCATTGCATGGGGTTGTTGTGACCCAAGCACAGGATGCAGCACTGAGCCTTGTTGAACCTCATACAGTTGGCCTCAGCCCATCAGTCCAGCCTGTCCAGATGCCTCTGTAGAGCCTTCCTACCCTCCAGCAGACCAACACTCCCACCCAACTTGGTGTCATCTGCAAACTTAAGTGAGGGTGCACTCAATTCCCTCGTCCAGATCATTAACAAAGATATTAAGCAGAACTGGGCCCAGTGCTGAGGCCTGGGGAACACCACTTGTGACTGGCCACCAACTGGATTTAACTCCATTCACCACCACTCCTTGGGCCCAGCCATCCAGCCAGTCTTTTACCCTGTGAAGAGCATGCCTGTCCAAGCCATGAGCAGCCAGTTTCTGCAGGAGAATGCTGTGGGAAATTGTGTCAAAGGCCTTACTGAAGTCCAGGTAGACATCCATAGCCTTCCCCTCACCCACTAAGCGGGTCACCTTGTCACAGAAGGAGATCAGGTCAGTCAAGCAGGACCTGCCTTTCATAAACCCATGCTGACTGGGCCTGATCACCTGGTTGTCCTGTACATGCTGTGTGATGGCGCCCCATAACCTCCCCCAGCACCATGGTCCGACTGACAGGCCTGTAATTCCCTGGATCCTCCTTCCGGCCCTTCTTGTAGACGGGAGTCACATTTACTACCCTCCAGTCGACTGGGACCTCCCCCGTTAGCCAGGACTGCTGATAAATGATATTTTGATGTATTAATGAAATATTAATGAACATAAATAAATGAGAGTGAAAGAGGAAACAATACAGCCACAGAGTAAGACAAAAGGAAAAGGAAATGGCAGGGATATAGAAAAGGCATTGGGAAAATAAACAAATGAGTCCACAGTAAATGCTGACAGTATTAATTGTGATTGCTACTGGAATAGTGCCTAGGGACTCTAGTGCAGAGTCTCATTGCATTATGCACTGCATGGCATTGTATGAACAAACACCAGACAGAAGACTTTCAACTCTCTTGACAGTGTGTAATAGGTGAATATGTGGACAAGCAGAGACAGAGAGAACACAAGGTAATAGGGAAGACAGACTTGTCCGTAGGCCATGACACCATCAGCCTGAAATGTCACACTCTTCTGTTTACTTTGAGGAGAAATATGGAGTCTAGTCCATACGCCCTGAACAGACTACTATTCAGCTTTGCAGTCTTTACACCTGAGCAGCTTAACATGCAGCCTGGTATCTGGATAAAGCAAATGTATTTCCCTTATCGATTCTTCAACACAGTTCTGTAACACCTGTGTTTTCAATGGCCTCACCTGTGGTAGCAGAGCACAGTCACTGCTATATGGTATACACCCTGATATGATTTTCCCTTGATTAACTGGAGCTATGACAATTTATTGGTTTGGGATGTGTCCTCTTATTTCTCCAATTCTCAGAATAGTACAATGCAGAACATCAGAACTAGAACGCTCCTCTATTTTGTACTACAGCAGGTAGAAAATACAAGCAAGAATTTGTCTAACCTTCTTAAAAGTCTCCACTGGCAAAGACTCCATAATCTGCTTTTCCAGGGATTAACTTAGTTACAGCTAGAAAGTTCCTCCTAATGTCAGTCGCTTTTGTTGATAATTAAGCAAACTGCTTCCTGGCGTGACTTTACTGGATCTGCAGATGAGCCCTTTATACATCAGAAAACTGCTTTGTGCCTTTGCAAACTTCTTTCTTCAGGAAGACAAGAGAAAAGCAATTTTTTTTCAGGTTTTCCTTGGTAAGCTGTGCATCACGAACCTTTTCTATTTGTGTTATCTGTTAACCTTCTCTTGAATGCTCCCCCAGCCTGTCCATATTTATTCCTAAAATGTAATTCCCAGAATTGGACAAAAGCCACTCAAACTGAATGACAAAGATGACACGGGTCTCTGATTTTATATTCAGTAATATTAATGTAAAATATGTTATAGAAGTGTACACTTGATACTGAACACAGGCATGAATGATCCCTATTAAATTCTGTTTAAATGCCAAACCTACTACAGAGTTTCCTCAACAACAGTTCGCCTGCTATTGAAACCATGTCCCAGACTCTCATTGCTCACTGTTCTTAATACCCATTTAACTCTACTGTGAAGTTACAGATGATTTACATGAGGGGCAGAGATGACAACTCTAATTTCTCTTTTAAAAACAATCAAACGTGAGAGCCATAAAGAAGGAGAAATACCTGCTATTTTACATTGAAGAAGGTAGCTGAATTCAGATACACCCAAATAGCTTGACTGAAAAGTTACTAAAAAGAAAATGGACTGAATTTGGCAGTTGGATTGTTTTCACCTGCCAGTGTGTAACAGAGTCTCAGAGACCTGGACTGTATTAACTATGAAGATATACTGTGACGTGTTCCTCTAAGAATTACATGTACCCTTTCATTATATGACCAAGCATCCTGAGACTCCCATCAGCAAGAAAGACAGAAATCAGTAGCAAGTGTTTTCATAGTCCAGCCTTATTTCCTTTCACAGTTTTCATCCCTTCCCACTTGCCCTAGAAGAGAAAGTCACAGCTACTGTTAAAGCAATGAAGAGACTATTGTTCAGCTTTGTGCTGTTTAAACCTGAGCAGTTTAATGTGCAGCTACTGGAGTTCATATTTTGTTTTCCATATTTCTCCTCTTATGCATTCAAATTCAAATTGACAAATGCCTTTGTATATAATTTTAAACCCTCCCCATTTCTAATGCATCAGTATCTTGTTACATTGCCTTTGATTTCATTGTTTGCAATGCTACTATCAGCAGCATGGAATTGCCAAGGCACTAAGCAGCCCAATTTTTCTTTAATTTCTCAGAAAATTGACAGCTTTATGAACTGTCTCTTTACCTATGCCCCATAAACATGTCAGGCTGTGGAAAACCATTCTAATTAAATCCCGGGGGATTGCAATGGAAGATTATAGCTTCTTGGCAGGTTATTAAAAAACAGTTGTTCATATATACACAAATATCTGTACTAGAACCTAGCATTTGACAGAACAGCCAAGGAATTAACCCCACTGGCAACTCCAAATAACACTCACCAAAAAAAAAAAAACCCAACCAAAAAAAGCCAAGGAAAAACAACTAAGCTAATTAAAATGGGGGTGCGGGGGCTAGGGGGTGGGCAGGGGCAATTGGGGCAGGTTGTCTTGCATTTGATTTTTTTCCAAAAGTTGGTCATTCACATTGTCATTTCGAATCATCACCTTTCATCCTTGATTACCAGTACCTGATAAAAAAGGTAGAAAAATGCTTGTAAGGTCCATATAATGGCCCTGCTAACTACATAGCCTTGAAGTAAATATATTAAAGTTGATGGATAATGTGAATTGTTCAGTTCAGCATAATTTTCCTTCTTTCTGCCTCTGATCATAAGAACTTCTGATAGCAAAATCTTTGTTAGAGATCAGTGTGCATTCTTCCCAACAACTTCCCCAAATAACCTTGCCTTTGAGAGCAACACTTGTTGCCCCTGCTCTTCCACCTGAAGGAAGTTGTCCAACCTCTCATCTCAGCAACAGATATTCAGGATTTAGATACTGAGGAATTTCTGGGAGACTGTGTAGCAGTTTGATTTTTGTAACCTGTGTCTGACTTTTCACAAATGAACAGTTTGTATGGTGAAAGCAACTTCCAAAGATACTATTTTGTTCGGAGTGCCTCTTGAACTGCAGTCACAAAAGGCAACTCTTGTCTCTCTACTAAGATCTGCCATCTTCAAGGACGGCAGCTTTACTACCTGAGAGCAGGACGGGAAAGGGAAGAAATTACATGCTAACACACCAAAGACAGCTATGAGCAAAGTCCAAGAAACAACAATATATATTTTTCTTAACAAGTATAGTATCACTGAGCCAGATGTGTAATGGGTTTTGCAACTAACTGGACTTCTGAGGAGTGCTACATGATTTTAGTATTTATTTTTTGAAAAATCTTCTGGCATCTCCAAATATAAGCTGTCATATAAATGTTTAGTACATCTCTACTTAGATTTGCTGGTGTTCCACATTTATGTGAATAAACATCAAGTATGAGAAATATTGAAGACTTAAAATCACTGACACAAAAAGATGCACTGATTTGATGGTCTCTGAGATGACAGAGAATCACACTTACAGGACTCCGTGAAGTTTTTCTCTGAAGAAAACTAGCATTAGTTGTCCTTTATGTAAAAGGAGCTTTAAAAGAAATACCAGCTACCTTGAGAATGCATGGAAACACCGAAAAGCTGTGTATCAATCTGAAAGCAAGACCAATAAAGAACAAACCAACCTAGAGGTACCTGAGTATAGCACCAGATTGACTCAAGCCACCAAGTTCAGAACTAAAGTTATATATCTAATATAATCTTTTTGTGTGCACTGATATACTGAAAATGACCCTTCAGTGTCAGTTACCCAAAA
Organism: Nipponia nippon; assembly: GCF_047370975.1. Lineage (NCBI taxonomy): Eukaryota > Metazoa > Chordata > Aves > Pelecaniformes > Threskiornithidae > Nipponia > Nipponia nippon. Next base: position 95,338,562 of record NW_028262290.1, on the reverse strand, counting down.
ATCACATTGATACCAAAAAGAGTCTGAAGAACCCAGTAAAGATAAGAATTAAACTAAAAGTTACATTTTAGAAGTACACTGGACCTGACAGCTGATTTTATTCCCCTGCCAATTACTCAATTTATTTGCTCACATAAAATATACCATATTTATTACTTGCCTAGAAAATGATTAAGTGATTTAAATAAGAAATACATGAAAATTCCTCCAATGTTCACATAGTACGTTAAAGCTACAGAACAGATACTGGCCGTATTACTGCCTTACATGACATCAGAGGCTGACTGTCCTGCCTCTGTAAGGAAACACATTAAGGGGTAGTGACAAGTAGAATAAACATTGGAATTTGAACTCTAAGAAGGTTTTTTGGACTGGTGAATTTGTTTTCTAAATCACTTAACAGCTTTCAGCAAAGTGCCAGTCTTCCTGATACTGGTTTAATTTTAAAATTGATTTCTTTCCTACTCTTATTGCAAGAATATGAAAGAGTACCTGTTTGACTGTAAGTAAAGACACCTTCAACACGGTAGGGACATTTTTCCCCACACTTTAATACTTTCAATTTTGCAATTTGCTTTAACAGTTCATCATGTCTCAGATTGTTTTGGAATCCTAGATGAAAGTCCTAGAGGCAGATGAAGAGGAGCCTTTTAAACAATCTTGGAGATATATACGAGGTAACTGCGCTTCTGGCAAGGGAATGGACTGAGGAGACCATATCAGGAAGGAAGGGGGAAAATTTAGCGACCACTTGCAATTAGCTAGAATTTGTTTTCTACAAAAAGAAGTTATTCTGTCAATGTACAGTTTTTATTCATGGTTTGGCTTGTGCCATGCTTAGCAACTTCCATGTTATAAATGCACTAATCAAACTATTTCAAGAGATAAAAATGAAGAGGTAAATCATGCATGTTGGTTGTTTTTCAAAAAAAAGCTAACGAGACTTTCTACTGACACAAGTCTATTTTATTCAAGATCAAATGGAGTTTGTGGAAGTTCAGACAAAACATTTCATTTTTAGGCTGCTCACAGCTAAACGGTACAAGTCTACGGCTACAGTAAAATGGTAAAAGTCTATAGCTAAAGAAGAAAATCCGCAGGTGGGCAGGTGCTAGAAGAGGATCATGGTTACGGTAAGCACACAATGGGGAAATCACAGGATAAAAACCCAAGGGAGGAAGTACCACTTACAAAGGTAAGGCCTCACCCTTCCCTACCTGAGACAATACCAGAATCGGACGCCTGAACATCCACTATGCTGGTGCAGCACCTCTGAACAAACCAGCTAGCAATTCACTGTTTAGAATACGATGTTACTTGGCAGGCACCTAATTTATATCTTCACATACTATCACAAAAGAGACATACTGCAGTATTCTGAGAAAAAAAATGGGAAGCAGTAAAAAAAAAAAAAAGATCCATAATTACATACTTGTTCTGTTATTTTATATATATACAAATTGGAAAGGGGTGAAGTATTTGACTTTGGAGTCACTGCACATAACAACTGACACTTAAATAAGGCACCGACTGTATCTACTGCAGGATCCCTTCTTTGTCAAGGGAGAAAAGGAATTGTCTTCAAAAATAATGAAGCCACTTAGATCCGAGTTCTATAAAGACACTCATCTTTCTCCAAAACTCAGTGTTAGCTAAGATAAATCTAGCTTCCCTGCTTTCTAACAGCTAGGCTTTGTTTACTGGCAGGAGGAAAAAAAAAAAAAAAAGAATGTTTTAATGTTTTTGATTTATGTTCCTGCAATCACAGGATGGGGAAAAAAAAAAGTCTTCAACCACAATCCCCAGTCTTCATAATGAATCATTCGCTGGTCATACTTGAGTGGTTGCGGAGACTGACTTACCACAGTATAAAAGAAAATTACTTTTCAGAAAAATGTTTACCAAAAATGCATGTTAAACTCATTCTTCTGGCTCTCCACCATACTAAAGAAAACAGAAATATATCTCTCTATGGGGAAGATGTAACCTTAAGTATGAAGCAATTCAGTACTCTTCTATGTTGTATATCCAGCCATTGGCCAATCCCAGTGGAAGCTTCACGTTTAAGAGTCAAGTCAGGACTTTTTTGGAGACACCAAGGCAACACAGCAGTATGAAAACTTGAGCAACATACTTGGCTCAGCACTACTGTCAAAAAATACAGACTTCTTGCATAATAAGATGTACCTGTGTCACCTGGTTGGTAGTGTGCCTATCACAAGAATATTGACAGAAAAAGAAAGTATAATTTAAGAAGGAGAAAAGGTGTTTGAAGCACAGAAGTGATCCATAGTTTTACCAAATGTGAACACATAAACAGATATATAATCAGAGTGACTTTCAACTTCCTTGGGCAATAACACATCCAGCATTTTTAATTAATACTACTATTAATTAATAATTATGATTGGTTCTCTGAAAGCTCTAAAACCAGACTCAATCCTTCCTAAAGGTCAATGGTGACTGAACCTCTCCATGCTCAATAAAGACGACTAAGGAAGTTAAGTTAGGCTTTGCCAGGGGCTAGGAGTGTGAACATGAACAGTTCTTTTCCCTTTTTAGTATTCATTTATACAAGTCAAATTCTGATCCCATTTATAATAACATAAATCTAGAATAACTTCCTTGCAGTCACTGGAGTGAGTTCAGATTTACTGCAGACTCTGTAAATAAGATCAGAATCTAGCCCATAAACATTTAATTATCTTTAAAAGATTATGTCCCTTGATGAACAACAAAAAAAACCCAACCCCCAAACCATCTCAGACCTGGGAATGGACAATAAAAAAGGTAGCACTGTGCAGCTTCTGCACCAGCTGTAAGGTCCCCCGGAAAGGGAGGTAAGTACAACCTGAGGAACAAACCTATTTCTTTATGTTTTTCTGGAGATCTTAAATCCTGTCAAAAGTATATTCACCTCTGATAAATCGTAAATATACTGTAGACTTGCTCCATTTCCTAGGTGTGTTGCTGATTGTTAGTAATTTACACTCAAGATATAGCAACGATTTGCCATTGGCTTGGGGGAAATTGTTTTGCTGCCTATGATTTATAGCTATGATTTGCCTAAGAGTTTTATGAGGCAGTTTTTCCTGAATATGCCCTCAGTGAAAGGCCCCCAAACAGAGCCAGCTCACAGAGACCCTCAGACACTGTCTTATTTCTCCTTCACCCAAATAACATGAGACTGTTCAAATTTTGTATTACTTTCACTCTTCTTCCTCTTGCTCCAAAAAATAAAATAAAAGCATACTATGAGGCACAGCAATATTGACACTATATTGACTGATTGCTAGGTTTTTATATATATCATGATATGTGGCAAGTGACCCTGTTACCCACTCTTACTACTGCTATTAGCACATGCACATCTGGGCATGATATATCACAGCATTCTCGGTGACAGTGACATATCAGTCAATCTGGGTAAGGTATAATCCACTATGATATGAGTAAGAATCTCTACCTGGTTACATCTGCATCTCATGGGAAGGCACCTAGCCTTACAAAGTAGGAAGGTCTGATATTGGGGAAAAACTGCGAAAATCCAATTTATGAATACTTGAAGTAATTGTTAAAAAGGGTCCATTTACTTTTCTAAAAATATGCCCAAGAAGACGTTGTGTAGCCTGTGACTGCAGAGTAACTGACTGGGAAATACCATGGCTCACCAGCCATGTTTTGAACCGAACTCATTACAGGACTCAGAACAGCTCTCAGCATATGTCTATTTTCTGTAAACTACTCCCCTCTTTTTTTTTTTTTTTTTCCTTTTTTCTTAGCAGATATTTTCTCAGTTTTGAGAACATATGTGGCCAAAAAGTTATCTGGATATTCACAGATGTTCTATATTTTATTTATTTATTTAGCAGATATCCTTGATTACTTTTTATTGCTATTACATTAGAACTTCTGAAGTAATGGGATCCTATTATTGTTCTGGAACTTGGAAAACACAGAGCAGACTAATTTATATCCTACATAGTTTAGATGTAGTTGCACGCTAAACTTCCCAAAGTCAGTGCCAGAACTGCAGCAACAAACCTAGCAGTTGCTTATTCAGATTGAAAACTTAAGTGGATTTAAAGGTTAGAAGTAATTTGATCCAAAATTATTTCTCCAGATCCCTGTTTTGTACATATATTCACAAAACTTTCCATAGTGACTAGTGACAATCAGTGGCTCGTTAAAATCACTTTCAGTGACCCTGATAATCAGGTTATAAAAGCCAGGTGATTTATAAGTGTGTCACACTGCAGCGCCAAAACCTAAAGCACTTAAAATCAGCACTGTAAGCAAGAGGACCACTACACTGAATGTTTCACTTGTTTTGTTAGTATGTTAGCTAGATATATAAATCAACCGTGTTGCCAGATAAAGTGTCATGCATGTTTTCTGGCAGAAACAGGGGAACAGTGATGAGTCACAAGGATATTATCTGTTAAGCAGTATCTTGAGTATGTGTTGGGCATCCTACTTTTCTCAGCCCTACCATTCTGCTTTGTAACCTGAGGTGTGTCATTCACCTCCTGGCTTCATTGTTTGATCTGTGTCAGCCTCACCTACTCAGGTAACAAGCTGGTTGGGCAGGATTCGTCACTTTCTATGTGTATCCAGAGAGAAGCCACATGCTCAGTTGACGCCCACCACTCTGGCATTGCAAATGGGTAATAAACTGTAAAGCACAATTGATCTTCCACTGAAATCACTGGTAAACCTCACTTGCTCCAGAGGGTTTTGGATGAAGTCCATGATCAGCTGCTCTTCTTGAGAATCTGACAGGAAATCTGCTCAGAGAGAAAACCAGTATGTGAGCCGAAAACAGAAGGGAAAGGTCCCTCCCCACACAATTCTCCTCCTCTGCATTTGAGCATCCATCTTCCACTATAAACTCTGTAGTCCATCTTTTCAGCCATTATTTTCAGGAAATATATAATTTAAAAGAAGGATAATGTGCAAGGTACAGAAAAAAAATACCAAATATGTTTATTCTATGACAGACACACAAGTCTTAATCAGAGCAAAATCCTCTCTTCTTTTCCAAATCCAGCCTGGGCAACCCTAAATGTACCAGACCAAACCCTCCAGACCCACTTTGTCTTATTTTGCAGACATATAGGCAGTGGCACGGACCTTAAACACCAAGCAGAGAAGGAAGAATTTGCCTATTCAAATATCATGTGCTGCCTAAATAGCCATTCCTCGTATTGTCAGAAGAGAAGTTCACGAGCTGGGCCGTGCACCACACTGCATGAATGATTCAACACCTTCTCAGAGTTTTGCTTTAGTTTCTGCTTGAAGTTCAGATTTCACTTTTAAACAGAAGGAATGTTGATTTATATATTAAACACACATTTCTATAACCTCAACACTACGCAGTCTTTGATCACACACCATTCACTTTAGCTTTTTAAATATAGAAACTTTGCAGGTTGGAAATGTCAACTCTTCTATTATTTCTGAGCTAACAGAGGCATTTTGAAATGTAGCTAAAGCACATCTTCCCACTTTGATCCCAATGTATTTTGCATATAAATTCAAAGTTTGAAATAATAAAGTATCACTGGGTGTTCAAAGAGTAAGTTTATGGTTTCAAAATTATCTGAGCTTAGTAGCTGAACATCACAGGCCTGATGGTTGGCAGAGCTGCATAGGAGTACAGTGTTCAAAAGCCTACTGGACATTCGTTTTGTTGCTATGCAGTAAAATTACTTGCTTTTATTTCATTCGCTTATTGCCATGAATTCTAAGGGAAGTTAGACACCTAACATTTATCATTAGTGTACCTTGTACAGTGCAAAAAAACCCAACAAACCAAAACAAGTCTCTCTTCATTTCCACAGAAACCAGGGGAAAACGGGAAGATGGGACCTTCTGCAGTGGCCTCCCAGAGTCTGAACGAGGGCCACAGCTCAAGTCCACATTGCAAATACTGTCTTTTCTTTTCACAGCTATGGCAAGGTACACAACTGCAAGTTGCTGGACTTGCTTAGCTGAGGAAATGGAAGGACTGCGGTTGGCAGACTATTAAAAAAAAAAAAAAAAAAAAATCTAAGTGTGGTATCTGCCAGACAAATCTAAAGGATTAGATCCAAAAGGATCAAAGCAGGTTAGGTTTAGGAATACCTGTGAATAGCAATGATCTTCGCTACTGTAGATGAATGCAAGAGAGGGTGGAATTTACGCTGAGACTTCAGACAGGTTCAGAAATTTGGCTTCTTGTATACGTAGGTCATTTACTTGAGTAAGTCCTATTTACATGAATTGTTTAAGGAACTACCTTTTTCCTTATAGAAAATACCACATTATCAGACAGTAAGAACTTGTTCTCCATTATGCCATCTTCACAAAAGTATACTCCCAGTAATAACTTAGTATTTTTTCTAAAAATACTTGAATAAATAGCAGTTTGACAGATCAAGTGTATGTGAAGAGCTGTTGGGCCCACCGAGATACTAAGTGCCATATACCTGGGTTCGTCTACTTGCCTATAACCGCAAATAAAACAGACGAGGGTACGTTCCAATAAAAATTGACACTATCAGCTCTGAATATCAATTTTATATATATATTTTTAAATTATTTATAATCAGTGGTAAACCACAACCCACCTCCAGCTACCATCCATAAAGTATGGTTTTCTACACTAGGTATGCAACGAATTCATTTTGAAGCATGTCTGAACTTTTTTGTCATGAGCATCAGACTGAATGCCTGTAATAAAAATGACAGCTAAATAAGAATAAATGGTTTAACGTTAGCAAGAAATAGGGCTTTGCTGTTTCACCTTTGATGACAGAATCACAAGTTTAGTTCTCCCCTGAAGTTAAATGCAATGTTCTCCCACATCAAACCTTTAGCACCTCTTTTTTCCAGGATTGCAGCAGCCCAAATGTAATTTGAGTGAATACGCGAAACGCACTTTGTAAACAGATATTTATTGCCTGCAAGATAAATAGTCAAAATACATCAGATTTATTGATATCCTGGGAATATGGTATTATGGCAGTTTAGAATGGAACCGTGAGCAAAATCACTGCAGAAACTGACTGTGGATCAGTGGGCACAGAGAGTGAAAAAAGTGACAACACAAAAAACATAAAGGGGACATAACTAAGCATTTGGGATAACATAACTGAACCAAATGCACTGCAGTTTTTGTAGCAAACATATTCAAGAGGCACATGCACATCAAGTGCCTAAATTTATTTTAAAAAAGTATTTTACACTCTTAAGGGAGAAAGAAAGAAAAAGACTTTTGCAAAGAGGAGGGAAATAATCTATTCTACTCATGCACTTTGGCAGGGTAAGTAGTAAGATACTTACATTTCAGCAAGTGAGATTTAGACAACAGTGAAAACTTTCTAATAGTAGGAACAGTTAAGCCTTAAAATAGATTGCCTAGAGAGATTGTGGAATCTCCAGCTGGAGGTTTTCATTGGGATATTAGACAAGTATCTGTCAAGAACAATACAGATAAAGTTGCTTCTACTTCTTGATACTTCTTCTCAGCCTTATTTTCCATTATTCTATGAAACACCCATTAACTGCTTCTTAAAATCATCATTAAAATTGTATTTTACATTTAAAAATAACATATGGAAATTTTAATGCTACAGAATAAAAACAATTTGGATTTCACTAATTTCCTTTTATACATTTTTAACTGCCTCTAAAACCAGGCAATTCAGAAGTCTAGAAGTGGTCATCTTATTGATTATACTACACAACCCTCATGTGCAGAAGACTTTAATCTGTGAGTTGTAGAACAGGTAACTTCTGGTATCCTAACACCACAGGGCCGATACAAAGACCCAATATTTTTAATATTAAAAGGGTGAGACAGTGACTGCTTCTCAGGAAATACCTTTTATGGTGCCTTCAGATATGTCTATCGCACATACATCACTCCAGAACCATTGATAAATTTGACTATATGTAACTTTTAGTGATCTGAGTAGTTACAACTGCCAAAATCCAGAATAACTCCACTGATAGGAGTTAAAACACCACAGCAGAAGGGAATCTAATCCACTAGTTTTAGTTGGAGTATTGGTTAGCACAAAGATCACAACTAAATGGTAACATTTTCCTTTCAGAAAGCGTGGGGGAATGACACAACAGAGAAACAGAGAAAAGGTACATGGAAAAGAAGATTCTCAAAAGCTGAATGGAGATGGACAAGAGAACATCACACAGAGCAACAAACCACTCCTTCAGTGCCAGCGGTGTCACAGACCTCTTGCTGGGCATGGACAGAAGCATACATTGACACACACACTAAAAAATGTTTCTACGTTTTTTAAGCCCGTCAACCAGCCTCCAAATTGTAACAGCTTGAGTTTTTTGGGAGTTGATCTTGTCACAGATACAAGATTTTAGAAGTGCATGAGGGCTATACAGCGTGCACATAGATATATCTCTCTACATTATACACACGTGCAGAAAGCACACTGTAACAATGCTGTAGAAACTCTTATCCACCCCCCTCTCCCCACTTACAACACTCCTAATAGCAGGAACCCTGTCCTCTCCCTGACCCGTCCAGTCCATATAAAAGCTTGCCTCAGATATGATGCTGATTTTCTTGATTCTTCCAATCTACCACGCTGCGTTCAGCATGTAGGTATGCACTTTGTTATTCATTTGTCTACTATTTTATTTTTAAAATATGTTTTAAATATTGATCCATGTCAGGTAACGTCCTTAAGAATATGACGTACAGGTGTTAATTTCAAACTAGATGTGTCCTTATTATTCCCAGGTTGCAAAGACCTCTTATTTTAACAAGCACCCTGATAAAGGTTTACCTACACCCCACAGGAGTTTATTACAGTGCAGTTAGGTTGTCTGTGCTTCTGAAAATGCCTGAGGTTTGTCAATAACTATTTATAATATTCTGTAACCTATTCTGATTTTTTTTCTGGGTTTCCTGGAGCATGGTGTCTGCTTTTGTAAATTTTATAGGGATTAGGTATATTTTGTATCTGATGGAGCATCAACTATAATAACAACACTTAACAAACAATCTTTACCAGTTATATTCAACTCGCTTCATGTGGACCAACACACACCCCCTGGAAGGACAGCACCTTACAGGTATGACCGAGCCAGACTGAATTTGAACTGGTTGGCATTATTGTAATGGCTGATCCTATCCTCCTCATCCCTAAGCTATACATTTTCTTACCAATTATGCATTTATTTGTAATTTTTACATGACAGTAAGTGTTGGAAAACTCATATGTTGTATTTTATAAGTATGGTCTACCCACAACTGAAATTTGTGATGAAGAGTCAATTTAGTACAAACAAGCTCGGACTGTTGTTTACTGCATACAACAGGGAGACACGAGGGGAGTACGCACAGTCTGACTTTAGCCAGCACAGTCAGTCAGCTAGGCCAGTTGTCAGCAGAGAGAAATCATTCCCTTCATAGGACCATGAAGCAGGATCCTGCCCAAGGTGCTCTGAACTGTCCTCCAGGGTAATGTATCTTTTTCTACCAATTATAGAGAAACCCAGGGGTAAGTAACTAATAGTGTACTACCTCAGTATACCGCACAACGGGTCTAATTTTCAGTCAGATCTTTACAACAGGTTAGAGATGAAAAGCTATCAACAGCTATGGATTCCTAGAAGACGTTTCTCTCTCTTCTTCTGCTTGACCCTGAAAATCATTTCCACTCTTGTAACACCTGACATATGTGCAGACCCCCCAGGACAGCTGAAGCTCAGACAATCAGTGTGTAAGCAGACTGTTTGTTTTGAATTAGACAAAAACTTCCTTGAGTCATTTCTCCTAAACCAAACAGACAACATTAAAGAAAACAATGAATAATCTGCTTTGGCTTAAAAAGGGTAATGAACAAGTGCCAAATAGATTTTCACTGATATTGCAAACTGATTTGAAACAGGCTGGCTGTACTCTGGCCTGTAGTGGTAGACTGGTGTTCACTGCTGTAAATTTAAATTATGGACCATCTCCTAACACCTAGAAGCTGCCCTTCATGGGAAAAATACCTATGCCAGCATGGACTGCTTTAATGAGAAGCAATTCAGAGTGGCTTGTATGCACAGGAGTGGTTTATACAACTCCTTCAAAGCTTTCTGCAGCTAGGGACTTCTGACCTGCCCTGTGCGGTGCTCATCCTGCTTAAGCAAGCTGCACAAGCCTTCAGTAGTGCCTTAGCCAACAGTCCTTCCTGCACACCTGGAAGGTGCTCTCCACCTGTGAGTGAAAGATGACTTACATCACCCAGCTTTTCACAGCCAGCCAGACAAGCTCCCTGAATCAAGCGCCTCTTGGCTCAGAGCTGGAGCTCAGAGATTCAGAGCAGCAGCACAACTTTTGAGTAGTCAAACCAAAAGTCAGGTGGCGTAAAGATCCCCCTATGCTGTTCTGCAGCTTAGGCGATCCAACCCATGAGGAAGCAGGGGGATTTATAAGGGATTTTTTGACAGAGTTTTTATTTTAGTTTAAAACGAGCAAACAGAAGCAGGAGTCAGCAACCCATCTGAGGTAAAACAAGAATCTTCCCAAATATCCCATCCAGCTTGAAATGGACATCCCAATGTTTTTTTGAAAGACTCAACCCCCCCCCCCCCCCATCTTTAAAGATATCAGTAAAGATGGAACTGAGTAAAAGTTGGAATGTAGCCACATTGCACTAACAGGAAAAAAAACCAAACAAACCACCAAAAACCAACAGATATTAAATACATGGACACATCTACCACTGAAGTCCTGACCTCGCTAGCTTGTCGCCTGTGCCAGAGTGACTGCCAACTTATTCCAAGACAGCGAAAATCTACTTCTGCATAAAGAGTCCCTTCATAGACATGATTTTGAAGATGGACCTTTTGATTTAAGGAAAGTAGAAGCAGAAATCTAATATATATTTAAGGTTTCTTTCTACACAGCGTCCCTTTAAGACCCTTTCTTTTGTTTCAGAGTCCTACACCTTGATGTGGGACCAGCACAGGAAGCTGAAATGCCAAATGACTGGAAGAAAGGCTATGCTTGTGGTACTCCTGACCACACCAAATGCAAAGAGTACAAAGAGCTCATTCTCTCAAGCCTCCCGAACCCATTTCCACCCCAAAGGGCTATATAGAAAAGCCTCAGATAAACATCCAGATCTTTGATTGTTTATTCAAACTGAACACTTCACAGGTTTTTGGAGACTAGCCCATCACTTAAAGGAATAAGAAAAACTTTCCATACCCGGAATCGCTTTTGTCTCCTTCACGGCCATGATCAAATAGCTTTTTTTTTTTCCTCTCTTATTTTCAGATTTCATCCAGCAGACAGAAAAGCAGACAAGTACGCTGTTTGATTCAGGTGACTTTTCCTTTTAGAATTTACACAGACGAACATAAACAAAACCAAACAATTTATAAGCTCAGCCCAAACAAATCACACAAAGAGCCTAACACCATAGGTCAAATTCCATTCCTGCAACAATTTTACCCAAAACAGATGTATAACTAACCTTACAAAAACATGTGAGTCCATATTTTGGCTGCTGGTTAAGAACCTCCTGTGCAGTCTATTCCTGTCAAAGGCAGAAGTACAATACTCCAGACAAAAAAAAAAAGTGAGTTTCAGAAGCATACATGCAAAACTTATTAACTGACTCTTATTCTGTAAGTATATGTGGACAGTGAAGGCTATTGATTTTAAGGATATCCAGCATTTAAAAGTAATTGTTTTTCCTCTAGCAGCCCTCTCCATCCCCAATAGCCTTTTTCATTTTAAATGGAGAATACTGATAAGATTCAAGCTCAGGATTATTTTTCCACAATCCACTAGACTTTCTGGGCTACTCTCAATGACTCCCAGATCATACATGTGACTCTGAATCTAGCCAAGAATATTTTTTAATTCTGATTCCTGCAATAGCTGCTCAATGGAAACCTGACATTTCAAAAACTATAAGCTAGGGAGACCTATAAAAGATTCAATTAAAAAAAAAGAAAAGGAAAAAAAAGAGAGCGAGAAAGAGTTTATTATGGACCTGTATGCAAAGCACCACAGGATAAATCCTGAGCCACCCTACCCTCATCACGAGCTCACTGACAGGCTTCACAAAAAACAAATCCACAACACGGACGCGGCAGAGAGAATTCTCCCTCAAGAAGCAAATTCTTTCCTTCTGGGTAGGGGCTGATGAAAGCATCAAGAGGGCCAACAAACACAGTTTTGGGCTGTGAGCAGTTTTGGTATACGATCCTGGTCTGGGCCAGAGGAAAGGTCTAGGTGATCTCTGAAGGTCCATTCATGTTTTTATACCTCCACAAAGACAGGAATCAATTGGAGCTGGAGGGAGAGCAAAGTGTCTTATGGATGCCTGTTAGCAAAGGTAAAAAGTTTGGCCTCTCAGAAATATGCAAGGAGAAAATCTTGTATCACAACTAATTAAATAAGACCTAAGCTTTAACCCAAGATTAGATAATATGGAGATAAGGGCTAGTGTGGCTTTTAGGCAAACCAAGTTGAAAGGCAGCTGTCCCAGCTCAATATGTATTGAACTGGAGAATAAAGATCACTGAAGCATGAAAGGCATAGCGTAAGAGTAGCTATGAATCTAATTACTTGAGTAATTGGATGAAAATATACCCCACCCAAGTTATAAGCAATGGCATTTTTTAAGTAAACTAACATATAAGATGTCAATATATGACAATCAAAAATCTGTAGCATAGCTCTTGGATTTTGTAGGATCAATATAGCTTCTTCTTCTAGTGGTGTTGTAAATTGCTTCCTTCGTATGGGTCTCTATATCATCCTTTAACAACCTTCACCCAGCCCCCCTACTAAAAAGAAATCCAAATTGACTGGTGTTCATGATTCACTATGCCAAAGTGGCATTCAGTACTGTCCTGTTGTCCCGAGGTGTGGATCTTGCCGCAAATCCAAGTGCCCACTGGCACAGGGCTCCAAGTCCCATGACACAGGGCTCTTAGACTCTTGTGGGAGGGTGCGAAGGAAGACCTTGCATCCCTGTCTGTTGTTACTGCTGACAATGTAATTTATGTTAAAGCCAAGCTTTTGTTAGTTAAAAAAAAAAAAAAAAATTGGTTCTCCCGTTCTGATTTTGTTTAAGGCATATTACACATGCAGCACCTCTACAGCCAGACAGCATAACCATACAGTTGAGACAAACAACTGTGCCTGGGCTGTCATTTCAGACTTCTTTCCTTTCCCTCCTCTTGATTTTATTTTATTTTAATTTATTTATGAGTGGAAGAGCGAGGAAGTAAGGGGAGGGTTTAGCTTGGATTGGTCTGAATCGGCAAGGGTCAGAGGTTTCGGATCTTCTCCTAACCGATTTATGCATGCCGAGTTTCATAAGGGAAAAAAATGTTTCATGCTTTCTCCAAGTGGCACAAAAGCACGAGCCTGGTTCTCTTGAGTAACAAAGATTGTTTCTGAGCAGCTTTTCCCGAGGCACCGAGTGATGTAAAGGATGATTGGCAGATTGCGTGGCTCCGAATAAATGAATAGCACACATCTGTTCTTTTTCCTTTTCCTTTTTTAAGCCTCCTCCGAGAGGTTTTGTGTCGGAGCACGCACTTGCAGAGCAGCACCTGTGGTTTGCCGGATCTTTCGAGAGACCTGGCGGCCTGACGGTCCCACGGCGAAGGCCTCACGCAGGAAGCGTTCCCTAAGTCACGAAGCCATTTTCAGCCGGCTCCCTGCCGGCCCGGCGGGGCCGAGGGCTCCATCCGCACGCCGACACCGCCACCTGCCGGCTCCCCGGCCGCGGCGGGGCGACCGACGGGCAGCGGCGGGGCGACCGGTTTCGGGCAAAGGAATGGCTCCCGGCTCCTCTCCTGTGAATAAGGGCTGATGGCTGATCAAAGCCAGGCTGAATACGCTTTCTTTGCGACCTCCTGTGCAATTCATAAAGAGCTAAACCGTGTTGTTTGACCTCACGCGAAAAAAAAAAAAAAAAAAAAAAAAAAAAAGGAAAACAAAGTTACCGTTGCTGTTTTGAAAGGAGGAAAGTCTCGTGATAGCATCCAGAAAAGAGACAGCTATCTCTGCACAGCTGGCCAGGAGATTCTGCTGGATGGTGTTAGTCACAGAAACTATAGCAAAAACTTGCTGACTGTATCTGATTGAGATAGCCTAGCACCCTGCCTTACATCTAGCCCTAATAAGCTCTGACAGTTCGCATTGGGTTTAGTAAACAGACGGTTGCCAAAGGATCATTTCCAGTTATTGTCAAACATGGTTGGAGACCGTATTTACTTTTTAAAGACAATTATTGATCTGCTGTTGCACAGCAGCCATCCATTTCATTTATCCCCTATGCCCCTAAGAACAGTGTCACAAGTTCCCAGTTTAATGGAAGTGGATCATTTGGGCAATAGCCAGTTCCACGTGAGTTACTTTAACTCGTCTGCCGCCATGTTGCCCTTCCCTCGCCATGACTTACTGATACTCCCGCAAAACCTGCTTGATCCTAGCACTCTTCCAACGTCAGCGGTGGGTTCTCAGGCACCAGAAGCGGAGAGGCAAACGTACCTTAGCTCCTGATCTCTGAACAATAATACATGAATGAAGCCATGAGGCATAACAAAAAAGTCAGACTATCTTTCACTGCGTCATTGCCACGGTCATATTCAAGACTTCTGCGCAGAGTTGAAGAACTGTAATTTAAACAGAGGATTTGAATTAGCACTGAAGAAATAGCCATGACTTCTGAATAGAATTTGGTTTTAAACATGTTAACAGACCATGCTTTTTGTGAGCATTTCTGTGAGGAAAGTTTCCTTCGTGCAAGTGTTTACAGAAAACAAATTTGGGGCCCACTACTCTATTTGGCTGATCACAAACCAGAAATGTATTCCACAGTCAATTTAATTCTCTTTGTAGGGAAAAGGAAGCTTTAACATTCTACCTTCCTTTTGGGTTGAATACCATTGAACATTACTATGTTTCTGGTCAAAAACAAACAAACAAACAAAAAAAAACCACCAACAAACCAAAACATAACAAACCAAAACCCCCCAAAAAACACACACATCACATTATTCTGACAGGTCCAGTAGAACATCAAGGCTCACGGAATATATAACTCATTAAATTTCAGCTGACAGATAAAAAAATAGCACCAATAGCACGTAATTTAGGTGACCAATCATGCAGCCTAGGTATCTTCGCATTTAATAGAATGACAACAGGGAAGAATTGGACGATTCACAGGCTAAAACTTGTCCTATTTAGACTTTAAGTAGCACCAAAAAAAAAACCAAAATTTCAAGGTAAACATTCTTCTTGGCTATGATCTTTGTGGCTGTTCATATGACAGAAAGTAATGCTAGTGGTTCTTCAACTAATCTGTATTAAGTTCCACCTTAAGTTCCTTTCTATTAACACTTCCATCAGTAAAACACTCACTGACATCGGTCTATCATCCTAGTCACAGGGACGCCAGAACTACCCATGCACAAAGACAGATTGCCCTGTCGTTATCAACTCCAGGTTTCTTTACACTGTCCCCTGAACTCAGCACCTCCAGAACTGCAATCCGAGAATATTAAGCTAAAGGAATTTCAGCTTCAACCCTGTCTGGAAATCCCTATGTTATTCTATTAGACTCACTACAGTGGTCAACCTAGCCTGGTCTTAACCTGTTTCTGAGTGAGGTCAGCCTAGCAGCTCAATAAGATATGAAAAAATATGAGTAATTTCTTACTTGTCCTGCTTGCTGAGTGGTAATGTATTTATCCAGGGTGGTCCTCTCTGCATCCTCGCAAGTTTTGGAGCTCCTGTACGGTCACATCAAAGTAGCAGCCTGGGCCACAGCAGCTCCTATGACTGCTCACATGCAGACTAGAGGGAATATAGCTATTAAGGTAGCATTTACTGCCCTCACAGCCATTGCACATCCTCTAGTGCCAAGCCAGCAGACCAGATGAAGTATCTCCTTACTGTGATCACATGAACTTATGTCCCTTCAAAGTCACTAAAAAAAAAAAAAAATACTAAAATGCCACTCAAAGTTATCACCACCACCATAAATGTCCAAACCTAAATTCTCACTTCAAAAATTACCACCATGAGTTCCACTGGTTAAAACCCTAGGGGGTAATCAATATTTCTTATTAGCTTTTAACATGCTACTCTTCAATTTCAGGGACTACGGCCTGTGATTTTGAACTACAGATAGGAAAAGAAATAACTAGGGTAGAGAAGATAAGTAATTTCTTATATTTATAATAGCAATGTTCTGAGAGTTTCGCCCTCTTGAAAGTGAGTGGGCGTGCAAACAGAACGCTATAAATACAGAGGCCTTTTGAAGAGCACTATATAAGAAAGTCCCTAATAAATGGTAGGCAAATACCTTGCTCTCAGTCATGTGCATGCTCTGAACGTCGAATCAATTTTGGTTACACAATATTACAAACTATTCTTTTCTTGCCTGGCTTAACAACAACAATAAAACTACATGGAATTTTTCTTTCCATATGAGATTTTCACAAGCTGTTTTTAGCATTGCAATTTTTTTTCTTTTCTACAAAACTGTCTAGAGTATTTCAAACCAAAAGTTTCACTTCCATGCTACATGTTTTAGGGGAAGAAAAGGTTAGCAACGTTTTAAATTTACTATTTTAATAGATCTATGCTGCCCTTCCAAGACTGTAATGTTTTGGAAAATGGACTATTTAGCAACTGATCTACATCCATTCTTAATTAAATGTTAAGTGAAAATGATCAGTGAACATTTTAATGAAAAAAGAATATGGGTCATTTTTGAAACCTGGAGGACCAAAATAACTTTATCAAAAAAAGGGAACAATGAGTTTATCAACTAAATTTACCAGTTCTTTTTTTTCCTTCTGACAGCTTCAGTAGAGGAAAAATAATATATCAGAAAACGTGAGTACTATTTTGCCAACATTTAACTGTTGTAAACTTCCCTACAATGTACTCCTGAGAGCCTGCTAACAGAAAGGTCTGCATGAAATTATTCTCCAGTACTAAAATTTCAAGGGGTATGATTTTATCCACACTATTGGTTTCAGTAGTGGATAAAAAATCAAGACCATAGCTTGTATAAATACAGTTATTAGAAAAAAAGAAGAGTGAGTTTCACGATCTCAGGAGAACAGTATTTCTGCAGATGTAATTAGACACCAAATTCACAGTACGCAGACACTAACAACGTTCACAGGTATGTGAAAGTGTGGCACCCCTTGGAAATCAACAAGATTTTGGCTTACACACAAAATACAAAGTCAGGCCTCTAAATAGTTGTAACCAATCCAATTTACTTATTCACACTAGTGAAAGATCTGAAATCAATACAGTTATCTCTGCTTCCAAATCTTACAATGTTATCTGGAGCATCACAAGACCAGGTACTTTTTTTTACAGATTTCTTAGTAATTCAACCCTGAAGTCATCAATGCATCAGACTTAATTATTTTAAAAGATAGCTAAAATATTGATAACCCCTTGGTTGCAGAGGATAGAGCAAAACCATGAACTCTGAAGACTGCCCCAAAAGCTAGAGGGAAATGAAAATAATTGATTTTAATCACAAATTCATAATTGTTACTGTTACTTATAGACTGTGGCTGCTGGTACAATTGGGCTACCACACACCTAAGTGAGAAGGCATCCCCTCCCTCCCTAATGAAATATGATGCCCTGCGGCTGTGCCCAAACTGGAGATCCTCTCCCTTTGTTCCCCAGGGCCTGGTTCCCAGGTATGCATCCTTGGTGTACTCTAACTGGACCTCAAGTGTGAGACAACCTTGCATGGATTTCCTTTTAGAAGATAACCCAAGTGGTAGCTGAAGACAGACCATTGCAAGCTGCGGTAAATCTGCTGGTCTGCATAATCAAGATACCAAGATTAAAGCTGCACCACCGTCTCTGCTGTAAAGTTTAGACAACTTTTTCTGTAAGTGAGTAAAACTAATGGGGCCTGGATTCCTGTGAACTTGTACTTGTGGTTGGATTCTTTAACATCTAATGAAACCCAAAAGAACTCCATAGGGCATTCATGATGCCTCTCTCTTGCGCAGATTCCCAAAAGTCTAATGCACACGCTCAGCTTGCAGCCACTGTGTCAGCATAGCTATTATAACAACTTTCTCCTCTTCCATACTTTTCTGAAGCTTGTGGAGACTTCATTCCTTCAGAACTGCTACTCCTCTAACAAATGTGGCCAGTTTTCCAAGAGTTTGGACTTCATGAGGATGTCCAGAAAGATGGATAAACATGGTCAGAGACACCATGACTGCATTAGCCTCTTCACTAGGAAATCAAGCTAAAAGACATAACATGTTTGCAGAAGTATGTCCTGAACTTGTTTCTGTCAAGCAGGTGGCTCTTGGTTTTAACATAAAACACCAACTGAATTAAATCTACTTTGATAAAATACAACTTATTTTGAAATGCGCGTCTGAGCACTGCAGTGTTTCCGAGTGCAGAGTTTAACACACTGGCAAGAATGTACTGTATTTTTTTTTCCAATCTATTTCAATTACACTTTTATAATGGCAGAATAATGGCAAGATTAGTCTATTTTATCGTGATTAAAACTTGATTAACATATTAAATAACCATTGTACAGTAATTAACTCTGTTAAATGCAATGTCCAATACATTGTTCTACTTCTGTAGACTTCTAATGAAAAAGCTACTATCATGAGTATGGTTACTTCTTATACAGTGCTTTTAGGATCTAACACAGAGTTTCACTATGGACTGAATACCTAAAGGTATGATTTTGATAGGCTGTTTGGGAAGACTTTATTTTGAAAGAAATTTGCAGATAAGTTACAATACAAACAGAAAAAAAACCACATGATTTAGGAGAGAAATTCCAAACATGCCCTCTGCAATCTGAATACTGTGAGGATATAAAATTTATATCTATATTGTTTAGTAAGACCTGTGTGAAGGTGAATTTTAGATAACCTTCCAGTTCAATGATGTAAAGTGTCATTACAGTACTTTAAAGGATGCACAGGATGAAAAGCCATTAATAGCTATTTGTCACTATTTCACAACTATGGACAACTCTAGGCAAGGCTTTTAACTTTTTAACTCTGTTGTGTCTACATCTTGCAGTGACTTTTTATTCCACTGGAAACACTTGAAATATCTAGTTTCCTCTGTCATGAGCACTCACAGGACCTCAGACATCTGTAGCTTGATTTTCCTCTGCTGCAAACATCTCAAAATACAAAATGGGAGCAGCAGTCACTGTAAGCCAACCCATTTACGCCAGGTTTTCAGCCAACTCTTAAATACAGCTGGGGGATTTTGCGCACAAAAATATATGGACAGAACCGAAATGATTAAAAAATGGATTTTTAAAATCTGCCTATCCATTTCATGTGACGTTTCAAACGTGCAATGGGTGATGACACAAAGTACTCAAACCCAGACTCATTGTGTCCAACTCGGGGCACTTAGCTGAACCACCTCCACTTTCTCAAAGGTCACTGAAAGGACTCATGCACCTCCACATGCCAATTTAGAGACTACGTATAAAAATAAAATGGCAGAAGCTCTTGCTGTGATAGAAATGAGTAATCGCTGCATATGTTGTATCCAATAAAAGATAAAATTGTACTTCAAGAAAAGATATGAACACACAGTTGGGATTTGCCTGTTTCTTCTCCACCCCGTTAGCATGTCTTTTCCTACTTCCCTTGGTTCAAATCCTACAACCTGACAAAAACATTGCAAGAAGGCAAGTAAAATTCAGCTTGGTGTTATATAGCACATTTCCAGATCATTTTATCCACACAAGAGAGACTTGATGAAGAGCAGAAGCAAACAGTATGTCAAGAAGCTGCAAGCTCCTGGCCCTGAGGCACAAAGGGCCAGGAGCTGAGGGTAATAACATAGCTAGCAGGGCAGGGCTTCACCAGGCAGGTGACATGTCCCATTGTCCTCAAGCAAGGCAAGCAGGGAAGGCCCAGGGTTGGTGGCCAGGTTCAACAAAGAGATCACCAGGCGAGTTTGTGGTGATGAGTCAGGTCTGAGTCCAACCCACAGGTCAGGATCAGGTCCAGTGGCAGTAGCCAGGGCTAGACACAGCCCAGTCATCACTGGGAAGGTCCATGGTGACAAGGCAAGCCCCAGGTCAAGGCAAGAAATCAGTTCATGGGTCATGGTCTGGATCAGTGGGGCCCTTGGCCAGGCACAGGCATAGGTGTAGCTAAGCTGGGGACAGGCACACCTACAACATAGCTCAGGCAGAAACTGCAGATCCAGGGCTGAGTTTAAATAGCCCTCCAGAGCCCATGGGTACAGGGTATGGCTTGAAACCCCAGATGAGGCTGGTCAGGGCTGTTAGACTTACTAGTGTACTAAGGGCCTTGACACAGTACAAATGTGTCCTAGGCTATTTTTTTTTTTTTTTTTGCGAAAGGACAGAATGTCATGCTTTTGAAGAAACACTTAAGTGAATGAAAGGTGCTCCCAGGCTGAAAAAACATGCACGCAGAACACCACATCTCAAGTACTCTTCTTATTCATTTGGCCTCACCATGATGACAGTATTTCACATGTTGGGAGAACAGCATCTCCAGCTATCCCCAGATACCATGCACCAGACATTGATGATCGGACATCTGCCAGTCATCTTCACTGGCTGCCCAGAGTCCTGTGTGCAAGAGAGACAGAGGTGCCACACAGCAGCTAGGTCGCCCATGCTTATAGCAGAGACTTGCCCTCAAGAACACTCCTGCATCCCAAGATTCCTAACCAGCACAGCTCCTCCTCTGTCATATCACCTGGGTACATCCAAGGGCAGGGTCTCCCTCTTGGCGCACCATCACGCATGTCTCTGCTCACTGTGTGATTAGATGCCTGCACCCCTTTCCTCCCTTCCTGTGATCCAAGACAGGCCGTTGCACACATTGGGACTCCAGGATGCTGAGAGGTTGCCTGTGTGGGATGCAGTTATGCTGAATATTTTCATACAGCTCGACAGAAACGTAAACGTCAGCAACAAGTATCTTTGTCAGCTTTCCAAAGAATGAACAATATACTCATTCACAGACAAAAGGGATTGTTTCTGAACACGATCTCTGCCTTGAGGCTTTAGGACAATGCCTTTTTAGTGGTCTCCATACAAACTTTGGTTGAAATTATGTTACTAATTGGCAGAATTTTTTCATTAGAGCACCAAATGGCAACCTTAATGCACAGGATATACAGTCATTGGCTTTTACTTTGAATTTATTTTATTTTGTAGAGTAAAAGAATCAGCGAGAAGATGAACTGGTTACTACAAAAAGCATGATAACTACTTCAATCGCTAGGTATAAACATAGAGTAATTAATCAATTAATGTAGCTCACATACATCAAGGAAAAGATACAGTATATATGGTGAAGTCAGCATAATTGTTTTTTATAGTTTTATGAATGATCTAATGTTATAACTCACTCAAGTTGCTCCAGATTTACAGCAATACATAAGCAGAAAGTAGAATCAGAACCTAAATGAAAGAGCTAGTCCACATTAATGAAAAAAAGGCAATGGTTTCTGGTGAGAGACTTTGATATTCATTGTGGAATAAAAATGCATCATAGGTTTCCACAGTCAGAGCCTGAATCAGAAAAGCAAACCTATTCAGCAAGGGCCCTTAAAAATTAATTATGTATTCATGCCCATATAACTTTAGCACATGTTTACAACTAACCATTAGCTTGAATGCATTTGGGAAATAAGAAACAAATTCTGCTGAATTTAGAATAAGTTAAAATGGTCACAAACACTTTTTAGCTTTTAATACTTTCTTAATGAAAAGCTTTATCATAAAGGGCATTTTCAGGAATAATTAACTTTACTACTACTAGGAAAGCACTTTCAGACCCTCTGATGAACCATTTCATGTGTTGCTATTCCTTGCCATCCTTTGCATTTCCAGTACACAATTCTTGGTTATGGCTTCATCAGAATGTTTGTACATATACATATGCATATTATATGAATAAATTTATTGTTGTCTGCAGCTGTAAAAGGTAAACTTTAAGAAAATTCAGTTCAGCTCAGAAGTCTGAATGCATATCCTCAGTGTCTGAGCTCCAAAACTGGAACAAACATCTATAAACATCAGTCTCCTTTCAAGGCTTCAGAATTTCCTCTATCTAAACCAGGACTAAATAGGGTTTGGTTTTGGTTTTTTTTTTTTTTAAATGCTTCAACTTACAATCTGGAGAATAGAAATACAAAAGAAGATATATTGAACTGAATTTAGAAAGGAGCGGAAGTTATTCATGAGAATTTTGAGTCCACAACCCCCCCAAGTTTGATAACAGCTTATGCTTCATGTGAAAGTGTGTGTTCACCAGCTAGCTCCCCTATCCATAGGCTTAAATGGCAAGTCCATGGAAATAAGTGATTTGATTCCTTGGAAACAATTAAACTGAATCAATTTCTAGTTATCTTTGGTCATGTTCCTTAAATTAAAAGAAGCAAACAATTTTATTATTTCATAACTGGGTTTTCAGTTGAAGAAAGAATCATGCATTTATGATTCTGAACAATGCTTATACTCTATACTCTCATCTGAAGACTTCCCCTGATGTTGTATGTGTAGTTGTGTGGCATTGATTTCAGAATAAACTTCTAAGTCAAGGTGTGATCAGTTATATAGACAGGCTCACTGCACTTTCTTATATCTGAAATATCCCTGGAGGCTTTTAGCATTTCTCAATGTCATAGATGTTAATCTTTATGGAGCTAAAATCCAGAATTACTGAACATAGAGTATCTCACTTACTTCAAGCACAGTACACAATAATCACAAGAAGAATCCTATAATCCAAAATACAAGATGCACATAGAGACAAATCCACAGCCTACCGAGGTCAAGGCCCATCATAAAGCTATATTATTCCAAGACCATGAATTCATTCATTTGCTATGACTTTCCTCTCAAAATTCCTTCTTGAAAAGAAAAAAAATCTGTTCCATAATAACAGCAAAAATAATTTTAAATCTCAAACATATTCCATCTTAATGTGTTGTATTGATATTTCTTTAAATGATTTTAGAAGTCAAAATAACGAAAAATCCATAAAGGAAAACTATATATAATGAAGGCAAATCAAAGTCTTTTAACATATCTGAATGCTATTCAAAATGAAATCTTGATGCTTCAAATAAATACCAAAAGGAGGAATTGGGACCTGCTTAGGCTGGAAGAACAAGTGTTGACTAAAATGTTGATAGGTACTTTATGCGTAACTTGTAAACTCATACCTCCCAAACACCTATGAAAACATCCCTGTAGTCCAAACTGACTCAAAGTTCTGTGACTCAAAACATTTTTGCAGCAATAGGGTTAAATTATTAACCTGAACTGTGTTGCAAAACACAGCCACCTGTGCAGATTGACCCTAATCATACTGGTTTTGTACCAGAACTAGATCATACCTGCTCACTCCACCACAGACGATAACATAAAAAACAAAAAGGTTTAAAAAAAACTTTGATGTTAACTATAAGAAAGTTAAAACTTGTTGAATGAGAAGGGGGAAGGGGGGCAGAGAGGAAGATACAGACGCTTTATAATCTTCAATAAATGGTAGTGGATTCATATTTAAAGTTAGGCTGACACTGCTGCTAAACCACAGGACTGGGATTCAGGAGATTTGGTTTGACAAATTTTGACACACTGCTGCCTGTGTCATAGACATGAAATGTGATTTTAGATGAGACACCCAAATCTTAATTCAGTTACATACTAACATACATATTCACAGGAGATTAATTAGATGCTTTTGTTGGACAGGTGTTTAAAGCACCTTGCTCAGTCAGGGCAAACCTTATTCTGTCCCCAATCCTACAGCATAAAATGGGAATAAAGGCATCCTGTATGCACCTTTTTCTCTTTGGATTGCCCACATTCCAGAGCAAGGGCTCTTCCTTATTCCCTTGTCCTCTGCTTCCTTTGTACATCATCTAGCAGAAAACGGCTAGATTATTATAAGGCCTGGAGACCTTTAAAGAAAGTGATACACCAGTAAGTACTTAGCACACACTGCATACACTCTGTACCAGAACCATTTCTTACTGTTAGCAATAACTTTTTGTAAAAGACAATGTCAGTGTACTCTCAAGGAATTTGGACAGTTTTCTAATTAATTTTCTGAATATTTGTAGCGCAAACCAAACATCAGCAAATTATGCTTAGAGTATTTGGAACGCTTCCAACCTCATTTTCTTATCCTCTCCCTCTTCTTTTACTAGAAGAGGCAGATACGGTTAAAATATCACAACAAAAATATTTCTTTAAAGAACACTTGCAGCAATTGCCTTTTCTATAAACCTTATTCTTTCATGCTTAGGGTTGTCCTCAGCTGATCTTGTTTCAGGTCAAGAAGTGACCCGATAAATGCAAGAAGCAGATACTCTAGACTTGCTTCCTAAGTATAGTTGAATACAAGGCACTTTAATGCTAGTCTCTCAAGAGCACTTATGAGACAGGGAGAAAGAAACACTTAAAGAAATTATTGATATACTTGTTTACTTCAGTATTTACAGCATTACCCTTAAAATGAGCACTTCACCACATAAAAAAAAAAATCCATGGTACATATAAAATTTTACATTGAAAGCAAATCAAGCAAATAAATAATTGTCACGGTTTAACCCCAGCCAGCAACTAAGCACCATCCAGCCGCTCACTCATTCACCCCCAGTCTCATGGGCTGAGATAGAGACAGTTTAATAGGTAAAGCAAAAGCTGTGCACACAAGCAAAGCAAAACAGGGAATTCATTCACTACTTCCCATCGGCAGGCAGGTGCTCAGCCGTCTCCAGGAAAGCAGGGCTCCATCATGTGCAACGGTTACTTGTGAAGACAAACGCCATCACTCCGAATGTCCCCCCCCTTCCTTCTTCTTCCCCTGGCTTTATATGCTGAGCATGATGTTATATAGCATGGAATATCCCTTTGGTCAGCTGTGGTCAGCTGTCCCAGCTTCATCCCCTCCCAGCTTCTCGTGCACCCCCAGCCTGCTCACTGGTGGGGTGGGGTGAGAAGCAGAGAAGGCCTTGACTCTGTGTAAGCACTGCTCAGCAATAACTAAAACACCCCTGTATTATCAACACTGTTTTCAGCACAAATCCAAAACATAGCCCCATACTAGTTACTGCGAAGAAAATGAACTCTATCCCAGCCCAAACCAGCACAATAATGCAGGACTATTTCAGAATATCTACTCACACTGAGTCACAATAGTACTCAGGTCTGTCAAGTTTAATTCAGGACTTAGGACAAAGGTCTGGGTAAGAGTCTCATTCAGGCCCACATTGTACAGCTCACAACATGGAGGCAAGACATCTCCTTGCACAGCACTGCAGGGAGTAAGGCCAGTGGTGTCCTGGTGTGGGTCCCAAACATGACAGTTTTCTCAAATGAAGCATACTATTTGCAGATTTGAGAGCTAAGGGGCAGTGCCAGGCCCCTTCTGAAAAATGACCTCATCTAATCTTCAGGCAATATCAATAAGAAAAACAGCAACATGACAAACTCTTCTCCCAGAACTGGTTGTGGTGGCTTCCTTCATAAAACTCAGAGGTGGTCTGCACTGATATCCACAACAATATCGAGTCCTGCAGTACAAAGCAGAGACTGAGGTTGCCAAATCAAACAACCAGATCCATCTACCACACCACTAATTTGAATTTGACTTCTATGTTAAACATTATCTTTACTATAGTCTAATGCTGTCTTCATAATACACCTCCCACAGAGCAAGCAACCTCTTTCACTAGCTCAGTTACCAACCTCAGCATATAGACCCTGTAAAAGTCATTACGGTAATGTAATTTCTAGTACTCGCATTTTCACTATAGCAAAATCTCACAGGGATCAGACCCACTTATGGTCTTAACTAAAACTAGCCATCTGACTTAATTAACATTTAGAATTCATCAAACCTTGCAGGGCTCATACTGGGCTCTGGGGCAGCTTGGCGGTGCTCACATTGGGCTCCTGCTGGGTCTATGTATCCGGTAACAGTGTTATTCCACCAGATGACACACTTGCTGTGAAAGCAAAGGAAGAATGAAACTAAAATCAGTTTCACAATATCTCCACATCACGCAACAAACCACACAGCACAGGGAGTACAAGGAGGACAGGAGGCAGAAATCCTGAGAGTAGCAGGAGCCAACAAAAATGTACATTGCCCTTGTAAGTTTGCTCCATAAATTCTAACCCAACAATAGTTGGGTCTTTGTTAAATACCTTTCTGTGTAACACAAGTCAGTTCCGAATGTATATTTCTTTCTCTCTCTATATATATACACATTAATATTAATAATATTAATAGCAGCATAAATCTTTGTTTCTCTGAAGGTACCACAGACCATGGAAAAAAGTTTCCCATAATTAGGAGTGGTGTCAATAGGAAACCAGAGAGACTTAGACTTGGCCCATCCAACGTATCTAGATTTTTCAGGACCCAAGTTCTATGCTCAGGAACAGAGCATAGAATGCTCTGATGGACAGACAGCTGCTGCTCATGGTGTTGGCTGCTTCAGCTGGGCCTGGGGCAGACCTATACCCTCATTTTCTTTCATGATCTTTTCATAGCATATACTTTTCACACAATCCTGCTTTGCATTTCTTCCTTCTTTGTACCCGAGTGGCACCCAAGTAGTACCCAAGTAACCACCAGAGGCACAGGATCCTTTTGATGAATTTAATGCGTGATGGCTTGATTAATTAGACTTTATGAAGTGTTTTATTTTTTTCTGCACTATGTGAAAATGCAGTTGAATGTATAAACCCTGTTCATTAAGCACTAACATGAGATTAAAGACATTCAAGATGTTTAAACACAGCAATGTTGAAAAAAAAGGAAAGCATCAGCTGTATAAATATACTTTTCCAACATGCAAAGTGCAATATAAAGGCAAACTTCAAACGTTTAGCATGAATTTCCCCCACAATTTGAATTCTTACCTTCCTAAAGCTTCAAGAATTATCTTGCACTTTGAGGTTCTCCATTCTTCAGGGAGTTCATTTAATTTCTTTATATTCTTTTTTATTTTATAAAGAGAAGGACCGTAAGTCCTACATTTTGTCATATTTGAAGACTCCAGTATTGTCAAGACACAAAGCCTGTACATTCTTTTTACTGTATACCAGTTGCTGCAGGCACTGAGAAGGGGAGATGCAAGTGCATGAGAAAGGCAAAAATACTGAATTCTGGCACAGGTCTTTCCTCAGAGAATATTAATTTCCCATGGGACAAGCAAAATATTTGGTGGCAGTGGAAATCTGACAACTCTATCTATCAATCCAACCAAGTTTATCATGAGGTTTAAGCATTTCTTAACTGTCAAACTAAAACATGAACCTAGAAATAAAAAACTACAATCTGAAATATCTGCCAGAAAGCATACAGGGAAAAAAAAGGATACAAAAGATGACTTCCAAACCATAAATAATATTTTTTGCAGTCATGCTTGCATCCTTATTCCTGAAACCAATTTAGAAAACAATTGGACAGGGCACCCTGGGAATAAAGAATCATTTGCCATTAGACTTTAATGTGTGATTACTTAGTAATGTAATTGAAAGCATGACTGTAGCACATTGCCAGCTTTCTATTGCCAGGAGATTACATCATAAATGATACTGAGTATTTCAAATCATTTTTTTATTCCATATTTGTTGTGACAAGAAGTTTTACTTAATATTTGAATTCGTTTTTCTTTCTCAAATACTGCAGGATCAAGGGTTTACAGGAAGGAGGGGTGGGGGAGATAGCTCTCAGTACATCATATTTTCTCGTGTTAATCATGAAATAACTAATTGCCATGATTGTGTTGGGAGATTTGTGGTGGAGGCTGGTGATGTCTGAATGTGGGCATATATAACTGACACAATGATGCACTTAGGGCTCTATTTGTGGCTCTGATACTGTGAATCAGAGTAAAATCTGAGAGCTAAATGTGCAGCCTATGTCCACTGGAGCAACTCCCTAGAGATGTGTTGAGCTGTACCGATTTTAACCTCCTGAAGACCCAACCCAAACCACAGGTACTCCATGAAGCTTCCTGGTGTTTAAGGTTAGATGCTCAACCAAGGTAGCCAGGCAAGGCTGAGTGGGCTTTTGGAGGAGTCGTGCCTATTTACACCTGCTGAGAACCTAGACCACCATACAAAGAAGGCTGCACTGACAGCAGAACTGCAGAAACTCAAGGCTCTCCTTTCCATGTAAAAGTATTGACTCAGCAGAGCGAGACACTTGTCTTCACAGTCTTTCCTTCCAAGCATCTTGTGACTTCAACAACTGACACACCAAAAATTCAGAAGGCTTTACTGGTAAGGGGAGCTTGTCCTCCCAGATCACCTGGTATGGCTAAGACACCCTGTCTATGCAACTCCTTCCTTCTCTCAGTCCATCTGGTGTGCACAAATTACTGTCAACAGAAAACAATGAAGGGTTCAAGTTTTTTGGCTCACTGGGAATTTTGCCCATGTAGACTGGGGGACAAATCATGCCCTGCTGATCCTTATTCAAAGAACCTATGTCACCCCATCCACTGGAGCCACACTCCCAAGAAACTTGCCCAGCCCAGCAGTCCCCCTGTGCATACACCATACTCAAACACTATCAGGCAAATTCAGTACATCTGTGCTGCCGCAGAGCTATCATCAAATGCTACATCATGCATATTTGATTGTTTGATGCCTTCAGATCCCCTAAATTATGCATTTCAAATTTTAAGGCCTGAGCTTCCTGGGATTTAAAAAACATTCTGACCAGAGAATTCAAGAGGAAACTGCGAGGAACTGAAATTCACAGTGATTTCCTCTCCCTTGCAGCCCATTCTTGCACATTTTTCATCAACAAGCAGGGAATGGAGCCTGAGTAAGGATTCTGGCATTTGGCTCACAGACTTTGTTTTGTCTTTATCCTAGTTTACTGAATGTCAGATGACCACAGAGGCAATACAGAAATCCAAGAACAGCGGATGTTTCAAAATGGGATTTATTGTTCACAGGCAACTGTCTCTCTCTTCTGTCACACCACTAGTACCGAAGCCAGGAAGGAAAGAATAAAACAATAACTGCAAGGTGGCAAGGAGTCTTCCCTTCAGAGGCTGATTCTGGACTAACTTTCCCTCCAGTAGAAAACATGACTGCATCTTGAGAGGCCCCCTTCAACTACAACATGCAATTCATTTTTCAAGAGCAACTTTTTATTACAAGACTTCTTATAAAACTTATTTGCTTCCCAGCTGCTTTTACATAGTTTCTTAAACTGTTTTCACAGTATTGAATGATCGGAACAAACCAGATTACTTCCTTCTAATTTGTCCTGGTGACCTACTGTATACGTTAATAAAGGGATATTTTTTTTGCCTGTAGCTCTGTTTTCACTGTAGAAAGCTATGCCAGTTGCATTAAAATACTTTTAACCTATTCAGTTCATGATGGTGGAAGTACCAGAGCCTTCTGGGCTTTGTAATATAATAGCACCCCTTTATCATGTTGAATGGTTTATTGGAACCAGCTTGTACAGATGATTTAGTTTACCATAGCGAGGCCACTACTGCAGGGCTCCAATCTCCGTTTGGGGACTCTTCTGTAATTTTCAACATTCCTAGTTTGGCATGGGAGTGGGTTTGTTTTTTGGGGTGTTTGCTGGTTGTAGTTTTTTTGGTTTTGTTTTTTGTGTTTTCTGTGGTTTTTTTGCTCTGCTGCCTTTTAATTACATTAATTTTTTTCATGTAACTTCAATTATTATTTGCATTCTTTGCCCTCTTGTTATATTTTTAAGATGAGAGCTGGTCCAGATAACAAGCATTTTGTGAACAGGTGATGTCTACTCATTTTCATCAAAAACAGGAATTGGTTTTACCCAAAACGAGTCAGAAACATTTTCCAACTCTATTGCATGTAGAAATACTAATATAAGAAATATTACTAGGACAAGCATCTTCAGCATTCTGCAGAAAAGGACAGCCATGTCACAGTTCTAAGATCACACACGGACTGTGTCAGCTAATGAATGTGGCGACTTTATGTAGCAGCTAGCATGAGTTAGGCGCAGCTAGCATGGCTCTTAGCACAAGTCTGTGAATTTTAACCTACTTTTGCTGTAAAAGTAGTAGATGAAATACAACCACCCACCTGTCCCAGGCAACCAAACAGTTTTGGTGTGCTCAAGGAAATAGATGGCCAAACTACGCAAACAGCCTGTTGATCATCAAGAATTGCAAAAGTGTCCAGAAGTGTCTGGAACAAGCAGACTGTGAGTGCCACCAATGGCAACAGTAACTCAGAAAATGAGAGCACAGTTTATGCAGACCACTCAGCAGCGGTATTGTCTACCCAGTCCTCTAAGGACACCCAAGAGTACCACTGTAACTCAGAGTTCCCCGGTACTCCCCAGAATGCCTCTGGGGAGGCAACCCTACAGCCTTGCACGAGGACCATCCACCCAGCCTCTGGGAAGGGAGGAGAACTCAGGAGTCCGCATAGCCCTGCAGGAGGACTACACATAAGACAGCTGGAACCACTACACTCAACTGCCCAACCTCACCCCCAGGCCACAGCCTCTCTCCCTCAGGACAAGGAGGTCCTGTAAAGAGCCCCTACGCTGACACACCCAGCTTCTGTCCTGTACTACAGCATCTCTCCCCCAAAAACCCAGGGAAGTTCTGTAAATTGTAAAATTGCATGCATCTGTGATCAAAGTGTCTTGGTATCCAAATCTACTTAGCCTCTACACTGTCATTTAGTCTTAAACCATGACACTTCAGCAGAAGAGAGAACTCCTTCCAGGGCATTTAATGGAATCTCTGCACCTGATAATCTGCTGCGGATCTCATAATATGATTCTGTGTCTGAGTATATTAAAAATCACATAGATGAAAAGACTCTCAGCTTACAGAGGAGTATTCAAAAACATATCTCAACTTTCTACAGTTTTTTTATGATTACACTTAACATACAAAAACATTTTATTTGCATTACAAATCAAGATTTACCCTGAATATATAAAAGAACATTCAGTCAGTCTCTGTGTTACTTTGAAAATTTTTCTTAAGTGGAAGACTTTCACAAACTTTAGTGCAAGATGTGCACTGGTACCAGAGAGATTGGCTCCACATTCCCTCTCACCCCAACAAAGCGCAGCTGCCTCCTTTACCTTGAGCTGTCCAGCAGACGGGATTTGGCTCACAGTTTCATTTGCCTTTGAAGATTTCCTAAAAGCACTTATCTAGTGCAATACTCCATCTCTTGAATAATTTTTATGAGGGACAGGCACAACAAAGGGAATTTTGCATCCTTTATCTAAAGAATCCCCTGAAAAGAGTGCAAATAAAGAAGACAATTTTGAGTATGCTATTTTTTTCCCTTCCAGAAGAGAATCTGACAGTAGAAAAGTCTCAGGCCAAACCTAAGAGACTTGCTAAGCATCCCTGTAGCACTGGTGTACAAAAGAATGGGAGGAGCAAGGAGATAAAGAAAAGGAGCAGAGACTGATTGGCTGTGACTTTCCAGAAGTGTGCTGATGGACAGAAGCAAACTCTTTCAATGAAAGCACAATGAAAGGACAAAAAGCAATAGTTACAAATAGCAACAAGGGAAATTCCAATTGGGCATAAGAAAAAATTTCCTTACAATAAGCATGGCTAAGCACTGAAACAGTTGCCCAGAGAGGCAGAAAACTTCCTGCCTTTGAGGATTTCCAGATCCTTGTGTAAGTGCCTGAACATCCTTATCCAACTTCAAACAGGGCAAGCTGAGCAACCTTGAGCAGGAAGCAAGATCTCCAGAGATTCCTTCCAATTTAAATGTTTCCATGATTCTTCTATTCCATGTCTACACACTCTCACAGGAAGGGTGATAGTAGACATACATGGTTACAGGGTCTACAGTCACTGGTACAAGTGTCACTGGGTACTGTCACTGGTACAGGGTACAAGCTCTACTGTCACTGAGACAATTGAAGAAAATCAGCCAAAAAGGCAAACTGACAGACTTCCAAGAAAGTAAATTATTTCTACTGTCTGGTGTACAGCAATTATGTCTTGATGCAGAACTAAGAAAAATCTACATTGGCCTCGGACAGGATATTGCTCTGTAAATACCTCAGAAAACACAATCAAAGCAGCTACAGAGGTGGACATGCAGTAAATCTAGAAGACGGAAAAAGAATCTATGTGATATATATATATATATAAAACCATTTCAATAACTATCCATCCTTCTGAAAATATTACCCTCACAGTATTGTCAAGGTCAACGAAGCTTGCAGTATCTACTATACACGTACCAGTTGTGAACATTAGATACCCAGAGCAGAGCTAATTCTAGTTTGAACTCATGCCATTTTCTTCCACTACTTGACTTCTCTGGATCAGAGGATGCGAATTGGCCTGGACTCCATCAAATCTGGGTAGTTTGTCTAATACAGACAAATTTCTTCTGGTGACATGCTGGTAATTGAGACCACCAAACACATTATTCTGTTGAACTCCCGTCACATGTGAATCCAGGTTCACAGAATTACAAGGCAAAGACATAATTCCAGTTGACCACAGAGCCTCCAGTATGTAAATTAGATTTGGCTAGTTCTGTACAACAGAGCTATCAAGTGAACTGGTGAAACATACCATAAGAAACCAGATACAACAGCCTGAAGTAAACTACAGTTAGTTTGTCAAACATTATAAATACGGTTATATTGACTTAAAAAAATTATCCCTGCCAGTTAGTCCAATTTGGGGAATTACTTAGGAATGCTAGCTCATGGCTCAAAAAGTTTTGCCATAGTTACAACACATGGAAGGTATTAAGTGAATACTCCAAAATTCTTGTGGGATTCATTTTTTACTATAGGTCAGGACAGGTTTTTATATTTTCTCTCTTACAGCTTTTTGTCTTTTACTACCCCTATCACTACACCAAGCGCAGGCTGGGTCCTGGAGAACTCTAACCCCTCATTCTAACCCATAACCCATCAAACACCACAACCTTCCCCAGTTCAACATCTATAAACCCACCAAAACCACAGCTATATTACTTTGTGCTGATTTCTTTCTCTCATAACTGAAGTGAATCACTACTTAGGCATCTTAGGAACACCCTCTTGCTGCAAAGAAAACATCACCAATTAAGCACTTGCTGATTTGAATTGCCTGGACAGCTACAGAGAGGCAAAGTAATCTCCTACAGTATTGGCAGAGATGTCATAGGCCAATATAGTTTATCTATATCCACCTAGCCCCATTGAACTCTACAGAAATTATGCTCACTGAAGAGAGATTTCTACAATTTCAAGATACAGTCAAGATCCCCAGAATATTCTGGGTTATCAAAGAGCCTTCTGGCACATTTAAAATAAGAACAGCAACATTAGCTTCATCACCATCACTGAACTTGATAGTGGGAAATTACATCTAGAAGCTCGAATTGTATCAAAAAGAAATTCCTGTACAGCATCACTTTGTGCTCTTAAACCACTGCTAGTTTTTGCCCCAGAGACAGGATATACTTCAATGATGTGTGAAGTAATCTCTCTGTATACTTCGTGGTTGGGTTTACAATTCTCTTTGTCATTCTTCAAGATAAAATGGTAATAGCCAGAGGAAGGAGTTTATATTAGAGTAGGGTGTTTGGTTTTGGGGTTTTTGTTTGTTTTGTTTTTTCCATTTTTGTCTCCACCAGAATCAAGTGTTCCTACTCTAAAAAGCCTTCCACAGAGTTGGCTGTTTTCGATGCTCCTTGTTCTGGTATCCATCAGCACAGTTCTCTCAGCAGCATGTAGTCTCAGGTTTTACCCCAGTGCCATAGAAATGGCAGTTTCCTCTCTATACTTCCACTCCCAAAAATAAGAGGAGTCATCCTGGTAACTGTTCAACAATGGAAAATTTCCTAAAACTGTAGCAGCAACACATTGATGGACACTGTAGAAATAAACTAGCTTTTTTATTATTATTATTATTTTTTATAAGTTTTTATTTTTGTTACATGTCCTGTAATAAGGTACCTTAATGAGCTCTCTGGAGGCATATATCCTCGAGGAACATATACTGAACAAACATCACCAAACAGGATTCCTTTAGTATGCCAGGAGACAAGGAAAACATGATTCCTCCATTCTCCACTCCAATTCAGTGCCATATCAACTGGCTGATATTGACCAGTCTACTCTAGTAAATTTTGGCTGTACTTGCTCCTGATAGCTCCTCTATGTAAAAAAAGCCAAAGCATGAATTTAAAACAAAGTAATATATTGGTCTTACACCGTATTGGTCTAACGCATTTACTCTGAGCACAATAAATATCAGCTTTTATGGTTGGGTTTATTTTGCTCAGGAAGAGGTCTAAGCTTGGCCAAAATCCTATCACCTACATCTTTTTTCACTAGAATATTACACATGCAAGGCATTGAGTACATTCAGACACCAGCACTTCTACAACTGGTAAAATACTTCTATATAACCATCAACAACACTTATTGCTGAACACATGCTTAATGCTGTTCAATCTTACAGTAAACTAACAAATAATACACGTGTTGAGTTCCTTCACCACATCAGTGTTAAGTGTTTGGTTAATCCATACGAACTTCAAAAGTAAATTCTAAAACATCTTGGTAAACTCTAACTTTTAGCCAATAATTCTCTTCAGAGTACAGCCACCAGTGGGACTACATAAAGCCACACTAAATGGAGGCTTTTTCTCAGGGAACATGGTAGCCCTCAGAAGTTAGGATCAAGACTCCATATTTGATCTGGAATGTCCACAACACCAGTATTAAGAGTGGCTAATTCTTGAGGATAATCTCCTGTTGAGGAGGATAGATACCATTTTTTGGTCAGAGTATCTTTCCACAGTTATACTGATGGCAGTCATCCATGCTGAAGTCATCAAATTGCAAATCATCCCTAGCATTACATTGCACAATATTGTGAGCAGTCATGATGTGGCAGAGGTGACATAATGCATTATCTATCTAAGCAATATTTTTTCCAGCTGCTACTGACACCGGCTTTATTAAAGTCATTCTCTCCTATGGACATTACTGCAGGAGTGGCAATCACAAAAGAGTTAACACTTGCCTAGAAATGCCACAAAGTCACCAGTAGACACAATGCAAAAGCAATTCACAAAACATTAAATACTTTTACCCATCAAGAATTTTTACCCTTTTGCCAAGGGCCTTATTTGAAAAATACTTGATGGTCATGACAGTAATGATTGTCCTTTTCTTCGCCCTTTTTAGCCTGGCTATACTGTAAATAACATTGGCTGATAAGTATCAGAAAATGTAATTTTAACCATGGCCATTGAATATGAAGATTTTTTTTTTTCCTATTGGACTTATACATGTATTAACATTGTTACATCTCAGTTTCAGAAGCAAATACAATTAGGAATGCCTCTGGAAAGCTGCCTTTAGTTGTATCCTCACAATTTATATGTTTGATATAGATTTTAGTGACAAGAACAGTGGTATTGATGTTACCATCTACAGCAGAGAATGAATAATCATGAAAGACTAAAAGCCTGTATTTTAAATTATGAGAAACTGTTGAAGACTCTTGTGTGCCATAGTCAGAAAGTCAGAATCAAATTGAACAACTCTTCTCATTTCAGACACTTCCGTGCAATTAAAGGATGATGTTTCTAAATGGAAGAATAGAATCAGTTGACGATAGACAGGTCTCTGAGGAGTTTTGGAAAGGTACTGAGCTGCTGGTAGGACAGGTTCAAATATGTAGTTTTTAAAAATATAACAAAATCGCATAAACCTGATTTCACTTACTGACAAGCTACAGCAGATAGACAGCATAGTTTAGTCAGACTATCAATCCAAAGCTGTTAAGGTGGACACTGTCATGAGTAGAGTAGGTGAAAGAATGATTTAGGAGAGACTAGAATTTCAACCAGAATCTGATCAGATGTTTTCCAGTACAAACTTTTTTTTCTTTTTTTTAACTTCTTTGCAAAATGGCAAATTGCCAAAACACAAGTTTGTTTGAAGGGAGGGGAAGGTTTTCAGGATATTTCCTTTACAGACTTTTTTTTTTCTTTTCTTTTTTTTTTTTTTAATTTTTAAATAGAGTGTTCTGTGAATTTTCCATTCACAGTGAGGGTCTGAAAGGGGTGGAGCACTGGAGTGACTTGGGAACTTGGGAAAAGGGTATTACTTCAGGAGTGGAAATAAAAGACAGCCCTTTCTGTCCATCCTGGCCCAGGACCATCAGGCATCCTCTTCTTATCTTCCCTGCTGTCAACAGTGCAGCGAGGGCAACAATAGGCTTGACACCCGTTTCAGTGTGGTGTGCCAACCCACTGGCAGAAGAGAAAACCGGGTAAGCAAGAAAATAAATATTATTAAAACAAACAAAACCTCACACAAAGAGTACCAACTGTCTCAAGGGGGAAAGAAAGAAAAATTAGGCTGTTGTTGCTGTTATGAACTGTTCCTAAGGATACTTCAGAAATGTGCTTAAGGGTGTGGCATAAAACCTTATTAGGCAAGGAAATGAATGCCATAATCCTCTGAATGCCACTTTTTGGGGAAAAACACTTAAAACCAAAACACATATCCCCCATATCTGCTTTTTACCTGGCCTAACATACCAATAGCTAATGAGAAATTAAAGATCTCTGCCTTTGGTTATTGTTGCTAATTAAAGCATGAAGTAGAATATTTCCATCTTTATCCACGACTTGAATGGGAGTTCAGCCTAAATAGGAATTATCCAAGGATTGCAGGGTTTGTCCCACTACGTTACCTCTAATTACTTTTAACCTACATAAATAAGATAACAGTATCCCCAAAGTAAATGAGATGTCAGCCTTCAGCTCATTTCAACAGCCTGTTCAACCCTTTGAAGGCACTGAAAATCTCCACTGACTTCAATGGACTTTGGATCAAACCTTAAGTCTTTAAACTATTTTGGATTAAAGTGGATTTTGGCAGTTGGCCAAAGAGAAAAAGATTTAAGAGCAGCAGAGGGGTTCCTGAGGATTGTCAGATGACAGGGGTGTGCTTAAAATTTCTCTGTTTTCCTATAGAAAGAGACTTTCTTTACAGTATAATTGTATCAAGCCTGGCATTCAATCAAAAAAGAGGAAGATGTAGTTCATTATAGGAATCTATTTGTTTTAGCACAACTATTGTGCCTGTTTGAGTGTTTATCTTAAGGGGAGAGAAAAGCTTTATGGCTAGCTAAATACACTCTTAATGCAGGTTAAAGTATCTTCTCTTTAATGTTTTTAAGGTTTAACTTTAATGTATGGCATTATTACTTTGTGGAAGAGAAATTAAATGTAATGTAGTGGAATCTAATGGCACATGATGTATCTAATCAAAGCTTAAGAGAGAGAATAATGCTTCATGGATAAGAGCTGCCACTCAAATTGCAGTATTTTGTATTCCTTTAAATGAATAGATGTTAAGAAGATAATCACCATTTCATGTCTGATATCTTAGTATTGTATTAACACTCACACACACATGCAGGTCACAGCTTCAGGGTTTGGATTCCCCCCCCTCCCTCCCCCCTGTAATATTCTGAAGTCTGGAAAGAAAAGTGAAAAAAAAACACCCTGCGATTTGTAAGGCTTGAAATTGGAAAATTTCTTTCATTTATTTTTATCATTCAATCTACATAACTATTTTCAATAGAGCAGCTTCTAGATGCTGTACATTACTCATCTCTCACTGACAACATGGAGATCCAGTGAATGCCAATATTTTCAGTGGTTTCACTGGAATGAGTTGTAGGAGCACTGGACTGCATATCATCTTCCAGGCCACCAAGGCCAACCCCAGCTGTTCAGCCAGACAACTGATGTCCACGCCTGGGCATCACATTAATGCTATCATAATTTTTCAATCATTAAAGTTAAAGGGTTTGGGTTGTGGTTTTTGGTTGTTGGTTTTTTGTTGTTGTTGTTGTTGGTTGTTTTTTTTCTACTCCCACTCTTCCCATCAGAGATGTTCCAAAACCTCATTTCTCAAACAGAACAGAACCTTCCTTCTAATTTCCATCTTAATGAATTTATGGCTGGGTTATACCCATTTATTCTTATGCCAATGTTGCCCTTTTTTTCTTCCTGGTTTTTATTTCCTGACATAGAAAGACAGCAATGATATCTCCCCCAAGAGCTTTAGGCATAAAAGGGTGATTGTGCAGTAAAGTCTAGAGTTGAGCAGCAGAAGACATGTCTACTATCAAGATGTCCATCTTTCCTTGGAATGGTGGGATGCCAGCTTCAATTAACCAACTTTGTTATATACAAAATACAAATCAGCCCTTGTCTGAAGATGTTACATTTTATATTGACTACATTCCCTTAAATTTTACTAGCTTCACTTCATCTAAGCTTCTTTTTATTTGGGAGCTTTGGGGTTTTTTAGGGGCAACAACAGATGAACTTCTATAAGAGAATATTAGCCTTCAGATAATTTTTTTATAATTTTTAGTTCTTTCTGAATAGTATTTTTTATCTATACCTGAATCTTCTACAAATTCAATCCCTTTCGGTGAGTGTCCATACGATCGCAGAAAAATGCAACTAAAATATGGACCATGAACATCTATGAGAGAAGAAAACAACGGATAAAGTTTTCTTAAGAAAACTTGCTTTTTGCCTTTCAAGAGACCAACTGTTCCACTTTTTGTTCTCAGTCAGTTCTGCTGTGACTGAAGAGCTCCTGCTTCAACAGCTACCCAGCCTGGCTAATCAAGTGAATGAGGACCATTTCCATGTTTCCGACTTTCAGAGATGATTTCTAGCTATCGGTAAGTATGAAATAAAGATGAACAAAGGAGAAAGTGACACAGATCCAGCAAACACACCAAAAAGCTAACAGAAGAAAAATCCCCAGTTGCACCCTCTTCAGCTGAGGTAGGGTTAAATACAAAAGAAACTGTAATCAAATTCAGAGGGATTCTCATCTGCTAAAAATAGCTTAA
The DNA here is from genome assembly GCF_047370975.1 of Nipponia nippon. Taxonomy (NCBI): domain Eukaryota; kingdom Metazoa; phylum Chordata; class Aves; order Pelecaniformes; family Threskiornithidae; genus Nipponia; species Nipponia nippon. Next base: position 95,299,594 of record NW_028262290.1, on the reverse strand, counting down.
TCATAGAAAGATCTAAGGCCTGCATGTTCAGAAAAGCAAGGAGACAAAATATTCTAAATCAAAGACTGACTCCTTGGAGCACACTTTTTAAAGTATTACCTTTAAGCAGACTAAAAAGTAAGTTTCTTATTCCACCCCATTAAGAGATCCTCCTACCGGGCTGCCATCCAATTGCAATTGATACCCCTTAAAGTTCAATACCTTGACCTTCCTGACACAAAACTCTCTTCTTAGTAATTCTGTCTTAAGAAACAGACAGATGAAAGAGACCAGAGGGGAAAAAAAGAAAAAAAAAAACAAACCACAAAA